>NC_134856.1:133842488-133974988 GCF_049852395.1 Peromyscus maniculatus bairdii
ATTAAATTAAATGTAAGTGGTTTTAAGAAAGCAAATCAAAACACAAAGGCTAGCAGAATAGATCCCTAAAAGCATCAATCTCCCAACCACATGAGAGCTGCAAAAATCCATTGTATTTATCAAAACATAAATAAGCTGGAAGGTTACATCATAGAATAACCACCGTGAGAAATTGACAGTGGCCATTCAAGTGGCAGACAAAAATAAACTATAAGGGGAAATGTCATTAAAATAAAAGAGAGCTATTTAATAGTGAAGAGGGCCAATGCATCCATAAACATACATGAACGTAATAGCAGAGCCCCTCTGTGCTTGAAGCAACAACAAGAACAAAAAAACTTGCAAAATTAAAGAGAGAAACAGGTAATTCCACAACGGCAACTCAAATCATCAATACCCACTTACAGTGACGGCTGGGAGCAGATCAACACACTGGGACATCACAAGTGAGCACAGCAAACACCACAGGAGTACTGCTCCCCATACACTCGTCTACCGCCCACAGGGAACACCACAGAATGAGCTGCAGTAACTGTGAGTGGACTAAAAATCGTAAGATAACGTCTCCCGTCAGAGTGGAATGGTGTGAAAATGCACGACCAAAGAAAACCTGGCCAACACACAGAAAGGAAACAAAACATCTCCAAGTAACTGGGGGGTGGAGAGGTCACAGGACACCTCGGGGAGCAGCTGAAGCAGAGCTTGGGGAGTCATTTATAGCTTTCCACTTTTCGTCTATATTGAATTAGATTGTTTCAAACGGATAAACCTCAAGAACCAGAAAAGGCTCCGTGAATTACCCCACTTAACTCTTGACACCGTGACCCTCCCATGTGAAGAAATTGCTGTTCCTTGTGGGTTTGTGGCGTAAAGCTCATTAGTGCGCGAGGTACCAAACCAGGGCAAAGATGGATCATGAGCAATCACGGTAAGAGGAGTCCCACGATTGTGGCTGGCAGACATGCGTGGCATTGGTGTTTGCCGACTGAGAGCTCCGTAGTAATTGGGCGGGGCAGAGGACAAGTCCAGCTGCTGCTGCGTCAGGATGATTTCAGCTCTATGAAGCATCTCCTTCTCTTTTTAAAAAGATTAATTAACTTATTTATACACATTGTGAGGGTTTGCCTGCATGTGTCTCTGTACACCCCAGGCCTGCAGTTGCCTGGAGGCCGGAAGTGGGTGTTGGAGTCCCAGAACCCGGTGTGGATGCTGGGAACAGCTCAGGTCCTCTGCAGGAGCAGCAAGTGCTCTTTAGCGGCTGAGCCATCTCTCCAGCCCAGGCATCTCCTTGTCAAGTAAAAGGAAGCATCTTCCCTGAATGTTTAAATAAGAAGGAAAGCTGAATGTTTCATGTTGGACATTGTCACGAGATGACCTCTGCTTTTGAGGGTACTAAGACGTCAAGCACGTGACTCAGAACATCAATTGCACAAAAGAATGACAGCAGATTCACTGTCCCAACCACGCAGCGGGACACCTGGAGGACAGTCTGGTTCTCAGCTCCTGACCATCCCCCATGCAGCATAGCTCACTGCTTCAGGAATTGTGCCTGATTTCTGCAACATGAACAACAAGGACCGTTCCGTGACAACATGAGCACTTGCATTTTATAGTGACAGCATTGTGTGGTTAAAGTTGACAATATGACAGCAATCTAAGCCACTGCTGGTTAGTGGTCATTGTAAAAATGCATGTGGCTGCCAAGTATGTGTGTTCTTCTTTGAATGCATGTCTGTGTCGCCTCTAAACTTCTCCTTTTAAAGGAAAAGAATTCATCAGCAGATCTGAGTTAGGAGTCCTATTGCCGGCCACTGCCTACTTCCACCGACAGTGCAGTGTTTACCTGGGACTTGGCAACTCATAAATCACGGCAGTGTCCATGCTTGGTTTCTTTGCTGCTTTTGTTTGTTTGTTTGTTGTTTTCACAGCCAGAAGCACTAAATGAATCAATCATGGTTCAGGATCTGCAAGTCTCAGGTAGGTGCGGCTGCCTCTGCGGGTGGGCAAAGCACTTCTGCCTTTCCAGCCAAATGGCACCCCGGAGTCTGTTATTATTTCAAAAACACGTCTACCCAGAGGGGCGCCCCGGGGAGGCAGCACACTCGTGGTGCTGCGGCTGTGTTCTGAGGCAAAGCAGTGCTCCTGAGAATAAACTAACTCTGATGGCTGCCTTCACACATCATGGGGAACCTGGGCTCCCCAGCAAGGGGTCCCTGGAGAATCTCTGGTTGGCAGGCCATCTGAACCTCCTCTACGGTGTATCTTCATGTCTCCAGCAGTCCCTTTCCACATTCTTAGCGCATGTTTCAGCCTTCCTACATTTCAGCATTCTCCCAGAACAGCTCCCAGAGGTGCTTGTAACAGGCTTCATTCATTTTTGCAACTCAGAGCCCTGAGTAACCATATGGGGCTGGACATGAAAGGGGTTGACACTGGAGAGGGGGGCTGGGAGTGGTCTCAGTGTCCTTGTCTTTGACACTAGATGATGATAAGGGGCCACCTTTCAGTTTCCAGACACTGAGTTCTGTTCCCCTCAAACCAATCTCTGCAGCATGAACACAGAGGAAGTCCTGTGTCTGTCAGGGCTTTATCCAGGAGTCTGCCTGGTGGACCATGGGCATCAGAACAGGAGAGTGGTTTCCTGTGCACATGTGGATGGGTGGAGGGAGTCCCAACACAGTCCGGTTCTGTTTTCTGTTTCCTGCTCCAGGTTCTTCTAGGGACCGTGTCTTCCCCCCAGACACATGTGGCAGTGTCTGCAATCCTCTGAGTTTGTGGAGGCGGAGAGAGCCAAGGAGGCTATAGCATGTGTTCCACACAGAAAGTGCCCCAGCATAGAGGGCAAAGCCTGGGATGCTCTGCTGTGCCAGCCGACCTGAACCTCAGTGTAGACTCTAGTTCAGCCACCCATCCTGAGGCTGAACCTGGAGGTGTCCTGGTGAGTCAGAAAAGCCCACTCAGATGGACTCCTGGGCAAATCCTGTCTCTGTCTGCACCCCTAAAGCTCTGAACCAGGGAAGAGTTTCTGGGAAGTTCAACACAAACAAACCTCAGCCTTGCTTCACAGTCCTTAGGAGACCAAATGGGCTTGTTGCTCTTTTTCTCTACCTGTCCCGTCCCCCCCTAACCTCTCCCCCCACCCCCGTTCTGATTTATTCCTCCTCTCAACGCATTCGCAAGACAAGCCAGAAGCCATCAATGCCCTAGGGCCATGGGGACCTTTATCATTCAGGGCTATGACTACAACCTTGGGGGACCACCTGCATGCTACACCTAGAACCCAGGCAGCCCAGGGTATGGGATTTGACACCTAATACCTCACATGGAGGGCCTGCTGCTAAGGGAAAAGGTACAGTAAGGCTAGATGGATAATGAAGACCTTGCCTTTTTTGGAGTTGGCAGGATTTTATTATCTTTGTCTGCTCCCTCCCACTGAGGGAGAGGAAATAGTCCATGCTGGACTAATGCTCCACCCCTGAGACATACCACAGGTTTGTATTTAGTTTTTGTTTCTCTTTTGAAACTTTAACATTTTTTATTTTACTGTTTGTATGAGAGGTGTGGTAGTGCACATACGCAGCAGAGCCCACACGGTCAGAAGACGGCTTTTGGGAACAGATTCTGTCCTGGGTTCCAGGGATGGAACTCGGGTCATCAGGCTTGCACAGTGTGGTGGTTTGAAGGTAACTGGCCCCCTGTAAGTTCGTAGGGAGTGATACAATTAGAGGTGTGGCCTTGTTGAAGGAAGTATGTCCCTGTGGAGGCGGGCTTTGAGGCCTAATTGGCTCAAGCTATGCTCAGTATGGTAGACAGTTCACTTCCTGTTGCCTGTGGATCAAGATGTAGGACTCTCAGCTTCTTCTCCAGCACCATATCTACCTGCATGCCACCATGTCCTATGATGATAATGGACTGAACCTCTGAACTGTAAGTGAGCCATAACAATTAAACGTTTTTCCTTTATAAGAGTTATAAGAGTTGCTTCACAGCAACAGAAACCCTAAGACACACAGCAAATACTTGACTCACTAAACCATCCCAAAAGACCCTGTTTCTTTGTGCTTTGTTTTACCCTGCTTTGGTAGACAGGGGTGGGTGGGTGGGTGGTGGTGGTGTTCTATTTATTTATTTTTTTGAGACAGGGTCTCACTATGTCTGGATGGTCTAGAACTCATGTACACCAGGACAGCCTTGAATCTGAGGCAATCCTCCGGCCTCAGCTTCCTGAGTGCTAGAACTACCAGCAGGGGCCACCTGCCCAGCTTCTGTGTTTGCTTCTTTGGGTCATGGGGCTTCTTGGAGAACAGCACTGTGCATGTACCCCCATCCCAGTATCCAGGGCGTCCTTAGCTTAAAGGTGACTCAGCTCACACTGCTCAGGTCTACGATGGTCCTAAAAGAGACTGAATATGGTAAGAACTGTACTTCTTATTTTTAACTGGGACCTCTCTCTGAATGGCAATAAGCAGGCTGCCCCTGTCAAGCTGGGGACGGCAGCAAACTGCAGCATCCTATCAGCCCTGTGATCGGGAGGAGAAATGGCTGACACCACAGTTTTCAGCCTGGCTCAGCGAGCATGCTCTGTAGGTCAGTTTCAGTTGATGGAGTTTTCAACTCAGTGGGTTTATCAGGAACTAATGCCTTTCTGTACTTGTAATGTAATTTCTGCAGTCAGCCTGTCCTGTTCAGAGGTGGGAGGAACACACTGGCTGGTTCAAGAGAGCTTCAGGATGTCAGAAATGCAATTTAAGGAATACTTGACCTGCAGGATGAAGGATGTGACTTCTCAGCAGCCTTCCCTGTGAGAGTTGTGTAGCTATTTATACCAGATTAAAATATTCCCTCCTGGAGTGAGGCAATTTAGGAATCAGGAAGTAAAATGTACAAGTCTCAGGAAGTCCCTGAAATTACAAGATTGGTAAAGCTATTTCCCAAGCAAGGAGTAATGACTGCTGGGGCTGAGGAGTGCCCCCAGCCTTACCACAAGCCGCACAGTGAGCTCCAGGGAGGTGGTTTTCATGGACATCACCCATGCTAGGGTGGGCTTTTCAGTGCTGCATTGCCTTTGAGTCACCCATGCTCCTCTAAGTGGCCCCAAGAAGCCCACTGTTCCCCTAGCTAGACTTGGGTGTAATACGTTTATTGCTTTGCCCCAGGTGCCCTGTCTAGGGTAAACAGACATTTGTTCAGCTCCCTAGGAATCAGCCACGCAATAGTTGCTGAGCTCAGCAGTAATAAAACCGAATGCACTGTGGTGCACGGCTTTAATCCCAGCACTCAAGGGGCACAGGCCGATGGATCTCTGGGAGCTGGAGACCAACCTGATCTCCATAGCTAGTTTCAGGTCAACCGGGGATACACAGAGAGACCCTGTCTCAAAAGGGCCTGGGTCAGGAGGAGAGCCCAGAAGCTCACAAGCCTTCAACAGCTGCTTCAACAGCTACCCACCCCGCCACAGCCAAGTTCACAGCTGCATTTCCAAAGAGACTCATTATTTATGCAAACAAGCGCTCCTCCCTAAGCACAAGCTCCGAGACAGCAACGTAACCTTAACAGTCCTGTTTAAAATATTTACCAAAACAGATGCCAAGTCTAGCACCATGTAAAGTGGATGGGCAAAGAGGCCTGAGACACTTTCATCCTGGAGAGTAAAACCATGCAGACATGAGGGTGTAATGAGAGCAGGCAGGGCATGCTGGGAATGCTGGCACTCTCCATGGCAGGACATCCCTGCAGAGGAAGGCTGTCTCCCCAGTTCTACCCCAGCTTGCACCTTCCCATCAGCCATTGGTTTTGCCTATCAATAACTCCAAGCATGGGGGGCAGGCCATGGCACCTCAGGGAACCTAGCTCTGTCTTCACAAAGCAGGTTAGTTAGCACCTTGTCATTTCTCCCTGGAGACCCTCCCCTTGATTTTTCACTACTCTGAGTTTAATTGCCCCCTTCTCCATGACGGCCTGTCCAGGCCCAGGCCCCTGTGTCCTAGATGTTTGCAGTCTCCAACACTTTGTTCACCCCCATGTACAAGGGGGGGGTTGGCTCAAACTGCTTCGAGTCACTGTTTTCTTGTGGGATTTGTGTGCCTGTGTAACACTGAGGCATTAAAGTGTTCCCTCTGTGTGGCCTGAAGTTAGCGGAACTGTGTGCGAGGCCCAGCCAGACACTCTAGGAAGGAGAAAGGGAAGGTGTGTCACACAAGGTACTGCCGTAGGACAAGTCTACTGATACAGGTACGTCCCAGAAGAAACAAGCACTTCTGGGGACTTGTGTGGAACAGGGCCCTTGACTGGATGCTTCCAGTAAGAGCCACCCAGACTGGAGTTTG
This sequence comes from Peromyscus maniculatus bairdii, assembly GCF_049852395.1. Taxonomy (NCBI): domain Eukaryota; kingdom Metazoa; phylum Chordata; class Mammalia; order Rodentia; family Cricetidae; genus Peromyscus; species Peromyscus maniculatus. The sequence goes on from NC_134856.1 coordinate 133,848,815, forward strand.
CAGGGCAGGTTAAACCATATGGCTGGTTCCACCATCACAGGCGGGGGGTGGGGGGGTTGTGATAATTGGTAGTGAACAAGGTACACAGAAACCTCACGGTTTCGGAGACTGTGTGATGAACTCAAGTCATTTTGTGTGATCTGTGACATGAGGACCCGAGTTTGCTCTCCAGCAGCCAGAGAAAGCACCAGAGACAGACAGACCGCTGTGGCTCACTGGCCCGACAGCCTAGCTTTCCTGTTAAGTTCCGGGTCAATGAGAGACCCCATCTCAAAAACACAAGGTAGAAGACACCTGAGGAAAGACAGCTGAAACTGACCTCTGGCTTCCTCATGCACACGGGCGGGCGCACACACACTAAATTAAATATATAACAATAAAACTGACTGGCACCCCATCTCAAGGGCAGGGTCACAGGGTCTTTAGCCAGGCTGAGGGCTGATGCCAACAAGGTGGCAGGAATGTAACAAGCTCCATTGTAGACAGTGACAGAACTCTCAGACTCATGATGACGCACACCCCAAGACCCACCAACTCCAATCCTCAGAACCTTTTATCACATAAAATAATATTGGTCCACCCCCGAGACTGCACATCTGTGAGCCTATGAGTTCTGTGTGTGATAAAGGACTGGGTCTTCAGTGTTCAAGTGTATGTGCGAATCGGGCTAAGACAGAGCTCCACCACCCCAAAAAAGAAAGGAGATGTCTCAGCAGGCCAAGGGCTGGTTTCACACTAGAAGCCCAGTACCTCAACCCTATGCTCCTGGGTCAAGCGAGCTAGCCTCAGGCATGTTGCATGTTTTCTGGAATGGCCTCTTCTCTGGTAAAAGCAACTGAATTTTATTTTAATTTACTTGAGCTCAGAATCACCAGATGCACTCATTCTTCAGCCTCTGTCATCAGGAAGGCCCCTGTGGCTCAGATGAGGTTAACTGTATTGTCTACCCAGTAAAGACACTTAGCACTGGCACAGGGTCACACAGTGCTTGTGATCAGTGACCAGTCCCGGGTTCCAGTGGACGCTGGCGGCAGCAATCAGGTATGTAAGAACCGAGGGAGCGGGAACCTGCAGAAGCAGCCAGCACATGGGAGGCCCTGAGTACAGCTCTGGCAGGTGGAAGCTCGTATCTCCCTGCATGCCTCTTGTTCGCTGCCTTAGGCTCTCTCTCTCTCTCTCTCTCTCTGGTGTCTCTTTTCTAAGAATACTAATCTTCATGAAACTTCATGGGCTGAGCCTCATGACTTTATTGATTTCTCCCCCGCCTCTGAGACAGCGATTCTTGGTGTAGCCCTGGCTATCTTGGAACTAGCTCTGTAGACCAGGCTGGCCTTGACTTCACCAAGATCTGCCTGCCTCTGCCTCCTGAGAGTTGGGATTAAAGGCATTCGTCATCACCACCTGGCCTGACTTAGTCAACTTCTGAAGATTCACCTCTTGATGCTAGCACATGATGGGACAGAATGTCAATGTAAGAATTTGGGGAGACACAAACAGCCAATCCCTATCATGGGGCAGCTGGAAAATTAGAAAAAGAAGGCCATAAACTGACAAGTGCCATGGGAATGGCCTCTCTGTTGCTGTGACAAAATACTTGTGATAATCAATCTAAAACAAAGAAGGGTTTATTTGCTCTCAGGGTTTCTAGGTTTTAGTTCATGGTCACCTGATCCTCTGGCTTTGAGCCTGTGGCAATACAGCACATCATGGGGGAGCTTATGCCTTGGTGGCCAGAAGCAAGGGAAGCCACCCAGATGAACTGAAGCTCCATGTCCATCCCAGCAACCTAACTTCTTCCCGCCGGGCCCCAGCTTCTCAAGGGCCACCCCTCCTGTCGGTGCTCCAGACTAGTGACTAAGCCCCTTTGTAGAGCACAGCTGACCGATTCTCAGCTACCCACCAGGTGACTCCATATCCTTGTGTGATGGAAACGACAGAATGAATGATAGGCTGTGCTCCCAACCAACCTGTTCCAGTATCTGCTACCGTCATTATGACACATAGCTCTCTGTGACAAAATATGACACCAAACAAAGACGGACAAGAAGAGAGAGTGCTTTCTACAAAAACTAAGTGCCAGGGTCCAGCCTCGGCTTGGGTTCAGGTCCTGAGATGGGGAAGGAGCATCTGAGTAAGGAAAACTTCCGACCACCAGGTGGATTACACTCAGGTGGCCCCGAATAGCTGGAACTGTCTTTATTTATACGCTAACAGAGTTTTTCTACCAGGCTTACATGAACAGCTTTCTTACTGGCTCCTGTTTTTACTTTTAAGAAATACATCGTAATCATTCTAAAAGCTCCCATTGTTCCCCTTTATGCGTCCCCAAATACTTACCCACCCCCTACATAACCTTCCTCTAGTCACAGAGGTCAGCATTTTTGCAGACTTAACTAAATATCAAGTCAGACACATCGGGCTCCACAGCACTTACGTCAGCCGGCAGCTACTGTGGTTACAAAGTTGCAAAGTAATAGAGATGGGAACAATGCTTTAAGGATACCAATATTCAAACCCTGACAAGTCTTCCATGTCTGCAAGATATGCTTTTATCCAGTTCATTTTTCTACAATCCCATGTCTCAGTCTCTCTGTAAAGGCAGACTTTGATAAGGCACTCTCTTCTCAGCCCACTATACCATGCTTCTTCCACCAATATAAGCTCCTGTATATGGTAGAGATGGATCTCTCCATCCCATACTTTACACTGCATTTTTCCCATTGGATCATCACAATCATTGACTCTACATGCTCGGTGTCCAGGGAACTTCCTCTCAACAGTTGGCACTATGTGTACTCCTGAGGTTTTCCCCTATTCTGTGTATGCATACCTTACTCTCCTTTCCAGAACTGTGAGACACAGTTAATGTTCCAAGTGCTGTTTTCTCATATGTACCTAACTGTCTCTATTGAGTCAGAAAAGTTCCCAGACTTAGACATTGTAGTTCGTAATTCCAGATAAGAGATTTGAGAAGCATTAGCCCCTAGCTGAATCTTAGGGGAAAATATTCAAGAAAGAACAGAATTTCCAGGGAAAATTAGAACTCTTACGTGTGTGACTGACAAAGTAAAACTAAAAACCACCCAAAGAATCAACAATATAATGAGAGAGAAAAGAGCCTGCAAGCTGCATGAATTTTGCAGATTCCTACACTGTGCCGTGGACCACTGGTCCTTGCCGGGTGAGAGTCCGTTTCCACAGGTGCCTTGCCACGAGGAAACCCGTTGGACAGGTAGTCATGCTGATCTGAGACGAGGCTGCATGGCTCCCAACAACTAAGCTTGAGGGTTTAGGTAAACAGTAAAAGTGGGCTGCTCTCAAAGGGACAATTTGGTGTGCGTGTGACACTTCAGTAGAGAAAGGAAAAAAAAAATCTATGCAGGATTTTTTCTAGTGCTTAGAATGTTTACAGCAGTCAAAGAACTCAGCCCTACAAGTCACTGGCTATCCCCCTTAGGGTATACCCCAAGGCTCACACAGGCCTTGCCATGTCACACACAAGGGCTCCTCCAATGCCAGCAGGGACCACCAAGCAGCTCCTTTGCTGACTGTTCCTACTGGTATATAGGCTTCTGCTTGCAGCTGTCGGAAGCTGAAAGCTGGGGAGCCGGCTTGGCGGTATGTTTGGGCCTCTGCGTGTTATAACCAAATGACTGTGTATTACAGGAGGTAATGCCGGGAAAGCATCTGCTTGAGCAGCAGGCAAAACCACACCTGTCAATCCTGCAAGCGCTTCAGGCGTCCAACTTCGCTTCTCAGAAGGTGTGTGCTGACGGCTTCTCGTGTTTGCCTTCGAAATCCTCTCTTAGAATTGCTCCGGGCCAGGCTTGGTTTTCACAGTGAAAGAGATGACATGGCTGTGAAACCTCTTCCCCGGAAACCATACCAGCAGCCTCTTGAACCTCAGGAAGCTCAACTCCAGGCTGAATTCCGTTATCACCACAGCCTGGGGCATGGTGGGAAGCTGCTGGACTAAATCAGAGAATGGGATTCCAGTGAAGAGCCACCTGAGTGCTGCGCCACTCCTGCTGGGCAGAAACCTGTAAGAATTTAGGAATGCCATTCCTCCAATGAGCCCCCAGGAGCACCTGAACCACACTGCAGGGAGCCAGAAGAAGACGTGTGCTGTGGGATGGTCTGTATATCAAATCTGTTGCTCTGATTGGTCAATAAATAAAACACTGATTGGCCAGTGGCCAGGCAGGAGGAAGTATAGGCGGGACAAGGAGGAGAAGAATTCTGGGAAGTGGAAGGCTGAGTCAGAGAAATTGCCAGCCGCCACCATGACAAGCCACATGTGAAGACACCGCTAAGCCACAAGCCACGTGGCAAGGTATAGATTTATGGAAATGGATTAACTTAAGCTATAAGAACAGTTAGCAAGAAGCCTGCCACGGCCATACAGTTTGAGGCAATATAAGTCTCTGTGTTTACTTGGTTGGGTCTGAGCGGCTGTGGGACTGGCGGGTGACAGAGATTTGTCCTGACTGTGGGCAAGGCAGGAAAACTCTAGCTACAGACGTGTGGTCACGCGTGGTCAGGGGAGTCTGGGGGAAGGGGTGGTCCTGGTTCAACCCACTGTAGAAAGGTGGCTCTTCCCAGATCCTCCTTCCAGACTCCTCCAGCAAGGTCCCCCTGAGGAAGAGGGACATTAGTTACGCGTTGCAGTAGTCTTTGTTTCCTGATGCTTGTCATCTGCTGCCTTGCTGACCCTAGAGAGAGAGCCTGTCCCAAGGGTGGCCTAGCGACAGCAAACAATGACTTGCAAGCATGTCTTAACTGAGAGAGTTGACCCTCTCCTTCATTCCAGGCCACTGTCCCCAGCCCTAGCCACTTCAGGGCCAGGGAGTGGATGGCTGGCACAACTCAGGACATGGAGCCATTGGAATCATTCAAATGAGCCAACCCCAATATGCCGTTTATTTACGGGCCTTGCTCACTATTTCCCTCAGAGCTACAATCACGGTGCTCATGCAGGCCCTCCTCCCTCTCTGCCTCCTCACTCCTGGGGCTTCCTGTATCTTGAGTCTGTGAGCATGAAGACCTCTTTTATGACAATAATGTCCATATCTGCATACGTCACCACCCCTGATTAGAACATTCTGGTCCGAGGTGGTGCTCCACACCACTCCTAGGACTTGGTAAACTGAGGTAAGTGGTGTCAAGGGATTCAAGGCCAGTCAGGGCCACGTAAACAACATCATGTCTCAAAATAAAATTGAACGAGGGCCAGCTCCAGTGCGAGAGCATCCATTTAAGACACACAAAGTTGTAGCAGGAACCTTGGAGAATCTTATTAATAAAATCAAACCTGAGGCCAGGTATTGGGGTGAACACGGGAAGATCAGAGAAGCAGAACAAGCCACAGCTTCCTCACCTCGCCAATTTCTCAGCTGATCCTGTTTCCTCAGACTGGATGCCTCTGAGTCCTCATCCAGAATGAATCTCAGCTGAACTGTGTCTCAAAAGCCTGAAAGCTTAACCAGCCAAATGCTTCTAGTTTCTGGTCCTCACACCTTATATATCTTTCTGCTTTCTGCCATCACTCCCTGGGATTAAAGGCTCACTTTCTGGGATTAAAGGCATGAGTCATCATGCCTGGCTGTTTCCAATGTGGCCTTGAACTCACAGAGATCGAGGGATTTCTACCTCTGGAATGCTGGGATTAAAGGTGTGAGTGCCACCATTTTCTAGCCTCTGTATCTAGTGGCTTTTCTGTTCTCTGATCCCAGATAAGTTTATTAGGCTACACAATATTTTGGGGAACACAATACCACCACACAAAGTCATGAGTTTAATTCTCAGGAAAGCTCTCTCTCTCTCTCTCTCTCTCTCTCTCTCTCTCTCTCTCTCTCTCTCTCTCTCTGTCTCTCTCTCTCTCATACACACACACACACACACACACACACACAGGCACACACACACACAAACACAGAGAGAGAGCGAGAGCGGTGATAGACAGGCAGACAAAAACCTCAAAAAACCAAATCCTTGACACATTTTAAAACATAAGTCCCATTTGGGCGGGGGGGGGGGGGGGGGGATTCTCCTGATTTTCCAAGAGCCCTGACTCTCTCTTTGCTTTGGTGTGCTGTTCAGTTCAGATCCTTGAATTCTTCATTTCTGCTCCCACCTACACAATGCCTCCAGTTCTTTTTACCCAGATCCAGGCTCCGGAAAAGAAAATGTAGACGAAAATGAGCAGGCTGAGAGAAGTACTGGTTAGCAGCACCCAAACCTCACATTTCCCACACAGGTAACCTCAAAGCAATGATGCCCCTGAGCTCCTGAGCCAGGCACCTGGGGGAGAGACCTCAGGGAGCCTCAGATGCCCATCAGTCCACAGAGTCAAAGCGAGTGTGAAAATCAACATCGGACGTTCTTTCCAAACACAAGGCAGGATCAGCACCTCTGGGCGGGGGTGTCAGGCATGTGAGCGTGTGAGTGTCCTGCCTTGCACACTGAGGGCTCATAAATGGCACTTGGGTTGGAGCTGGCTGTGTGTGAAGTGGGACGGGGTCAAGAGAAACTTGGTAACCTGTTACATCTGTAGCTCTCTGCCACGTCCCTTTCTCCTATAAAGAAAAAGGCTTCCCTTTTCAGGCCTTCTGGCCAAGATATAAAAACAAGTATCTTCCAGGCAACTTTCACAGCAGCAGCAGGAAGGCAGCTGGGGACTGTGCCCACACCCAGGGCTCCACTTCGTGAGCTCTGAAAGCAGAGAAGCATCGGGTTCAATTTCTGCCGTCAGCCTGGCATTCTGGCGTCAGCTGCCTTTTTCCAACTTAATTCTCCTTAGCCACAGAACTGTGCGGCTTATCCCGAGTTATGATATCACCAACTGCAGCCCTTAGCACAGTTAATCACTATGGCCCAAGTCAGTCTTGCCCAGGTACCCATGGACAGAAGCCACCAAAACATTTACTCAACAAATAAAATAATAGTAATAAATCAAAAGCTGGATTGCTCTTATAGTTCAGATGCCCAGCAGTTAAGAGTAGTTGCTCTCTTGTGGAGGCCCCAAGTTTGGTTCCCAATACCTTGAGGATAGCTCACAATCACCTGTAACTCCAAATATAGGGAATCTGATGCCTTCTTCTGGCCTCTGCAGGTACCTGTACTTGAGTGCACACACACACACACCCAACCCTCCTGCATACACATATCTTTATAGTTTTATAATAAAACGTGAAAATATTTTTTGGCAAGCGGTGCCCCCTTCAGATGAATTCACAGAGAAGGAAACGGGACAAACTTCGGCATACACATCGGGCAAACACTGGCTTCCCACAGTTTACATCACTCACACCCCTGGGAGTACAAAGCCTACAAATTAGAGCTGCTGGTGCTTTCACAAACCTAAACTTCCCTCCACAGAACTCCTGCTCGTCTGAATGGATTTATGCTCTCAGTCACGGAGGGCTCATTACATACACGGATTGTTTAATTGGTACCCTGACTGTCCCCGGATGTTGGATCTGGGCTGGGGAAGGTTTGCCATCGTTGGAACAGCACGCAGAACCCACAGCGTGCAGAGTCAAGCACAGACTCTGGGTGAGACCAAGACACAAGGAAGGGTCTCTGTGGACGGCAAACGGGCCCACATGGCAGGACCTGCTTTCTGGACACAGGAGGAGCCTCTCAACGACGGGGTGTCAAGGAAAACCAACCCCATCCCTGAGCCCAGAGCATCCTTCAGGAAGACTCCATCGGTACCAATCAACATGAAATCTAGGCCAGCTCTGACAGATCTCAGAGGCTTTTCTGACTCTCCCTTGTCCAAATGAACCATAAGAATGGCACAGTTCTCAGGGAAGGGTATTTATGGCCTGAGAAAAAGCAGGCCTCCCCAAGCAGAGCAGCGCTTGGATGCCAGGAAGGAGCAAAAGCCACAGGGAAAGCTCAGTGTGGCAGAAAGCCAAGAGCCAGCCACACACAGCAGCGGTGCTAACGCTCGCTGGGAATTGCACGGCACGGCACGCTCTCTCCCAAAGGAGACGCTGTAAACTAAAACGTTACATCAACTGGCTGGGAAGACGGACCAATTAGGAAAGGGCTTGCCGTACAAAGAATGAGGGCACCACATAAAAAGCCAAGCGTGGCGGCACATCTGTAATCCCAATGTTGGGGAGGCAGAGACAGGAGCATCTCCGCAGCTCCTGGCCAGCTAGTCCAGCCTGATGGGTGAGACCCACTTTTAGTGAGAGACCTTGTCTCAAAAATAATATGGAGACACTCAGTGTCAAACTCTGGCCTTCATGTGCATGCCTGCATGCGCATGTATCACCTTCACACATGTAAACAGGGATACAATACACACAATAAATAATTAAATGGTTCTCCCTAGCTTGTTTCTGATACTGGAAAGTGTCTTCCCCCAGTAGTGTGGAACAGCCAGGCTCTGTCATCTTTCCAGAGAGGACTCTGTCCCTGTCCTTATCCTGTCTGCATGCTGTGAGGACAGTGGTGGCCCTAGGCTTCAGCATGAGAGACTCTGGAGGGCCAGGGTAGGACAATGGCTTCCTCACAGTCCAGTGACTGACGGTGCCATCTAGCCATGTCATATGAACAGAAAGCAGGAACAAACCTTCACACTAACCAATCACAAAAGCCGTCCATCTGCTCAGTTCACACTTTGGAAGAAATCCACAAATTAAAAGAAAAGCTAAACTCCAGCTCCCTGAGGTTTACAGACTCCCTCCGCCACTCAAGCTATGACATAACCACTTTGTGCACCTGACTTCTCACGAGTAAAAAAAAATCCAGCTTCTCTCTTGCAAAGGTCAAGATGATGTGAAGACATTGGAACTCTGTAGAAAGGAAAGTGATGAGGTCTAAGCTAATGCAGTTGGGTCTGGGTGTCCTGGGATTCAACTAATTGCAGCCTCAAAATGGAGGAGGCAACACTGGTCCTGTGAGCGCAATGCAACTAGGCCCGTAACGGTTGAATCTGTACTAAACACGCACAGACCATTTTCTTGTTATTCCCTAATTAATACAGTGGTGGTGGTTAACAGGTCCTAGGATCACCCAAGAGACATACACGGCTCAGGTCCTGTCTGCAGAGGATGATCTAGATTAGGTTAGTACATTGGTTGAGGTGGGAAGACTCCCCCAAATGTGGGAGGCATCGTACCATGGACTGCAGTCCTGGACCGAATGAAAAGGCAAAGTGAGCTGAGCACCAGCGTTGTCTCTCTGCTCCGTGACACGTGACCACTGCAGTGTGATCAGTGTCTCCTGCTCTTGCAGCCCCGCCTGCCCCGCCGTGACGGACTGCAACCTCAACTGTGAGCAGGAATCCTTAAGTTGCATTTGCCAGGAATTTGGTCACAACTGCCAGAAAAGTGACTCATCAGACAGTGCGAGGTGCATTGCCATTCACACTGAGCTGGGTGCTGTGAGTGTGGAGCTGAACTGTTTGCTCTAGAGATGACCGACCTCTGAAGTCTGACCTAAGGGATTTCCTGCATAGCGAACTGCAATCTGACTTGACGTGCAGATTTTACCCGTACCTATGGTCAGTAGGGGAGTCTTAACCAAAGATAAGTCGTCCATATTCAAGACAGACGGGCAGGAAATGTCACCGTCTCCACTGTCTCTCTACTGCTTCATTCCCCAGGTCTTATGTACGTCATCTCCCCTCTCTAGCTAAAACTACAGGACTGCCCATCTGGTGGGTGAGGTATGTGCACCCATTTTTGTTTTGGTTGCTGGTAGATTCTAAAATGGAAATGCAGCCAATTAAGGTCTGCAAAGTGAGGCTGAGGGGTAGCTCAGGGGCAGAGTGCTTGCTGTAGAATGTACAAGGACACGGGCCTAGGTTCAATTCACATGGAAATAAACCCATAGAGAAACTATCTGTTGTAATTTTTACTTTTGGCATGAAGAATGGAGGATGAGCTAAAGCGTAGAATACAGGGACAGGTGTGCAGGTGAGGTGTGAGCACTGGCATTTTGGTTGTTCTGAGACAGGGTCTCTCTATGTAGCCACGGCTGCCCTGGAACTAACTCATCAGGTAGACCACATTGGCTTCAAACTCACAGAGATCCACTTTTCTTTGCCTCTTGAGTGCTGGGATTAAAGGTGTACACCATCGCAGCCTGCCGCCATGGCATTTCATACAAGGGAGGGCCTGTATCTAAAGCGCTTTGGTGCCCACAAGGGAGAGGGGTTAATATGCAGGACACTGGGCGGGCATTTCACACTCAGAACATGGCTGTGAAGCTTTAGAATATAAAATGGGAAACAAAGAACTCAGTCCAGGCTCTGCTTGTCTCCCTGGCTTAGCTAAACTCCTCTGTCACTTTTGATGACTCCCTTGCTAAACACCCAGCCAAATCACCAGCAACAGCTCAGAAACATCCTCTCACATCTGCTCAGCAAACGAGGCACAGAAAAATGGTAACCGGACCAAAGGCAGGATCAGCAGGTGCAAGCAGCTTGGTTGTAGAGAACCGTGAGGTCTGCTTACACTATGGGTTAAGAGAAAGTTCAAGAACAAACTCCAACAACGTCAACTACCCTCTCTGTGATAAATGATCTGCATTTCACTTTTAAATGACAGATGGCCTCTGGCCCAGGCCACATATAAGGCGACTTTCTCCGCTGAGTAGTCAGTACAGAGCTGTAAAGCTTCTCTCAGTAGCAAAGAAACCACAGGCATTTCCATATTTCCATTCACAGTAAAGGGTGGCAGATCGTTAAAAAATAAAAAATAAAAAAAAAATAAAATATTTTTAAAGGCAATTGCAATACTGGGACCAAAAAAATTTCATGTTCTAAAATATGAATGCTAGCTCTATATGTTTACATGTATGTATTATACGGGTGGCTGTGAGTATAAGCTATGACATTTGATAGGAGACCACATTTTGGGGGACATGTTGAGGAAGGGGGGAACAGAAAACATATGCTATGGGAGCTAAGAGGGGGCTTCTGAGTACAGGAAGGAACAATGGAGGCAGGAGACAGAGAAGAATTAAGGAGCAAAGAATTAATGGAAAAGAATTTTGTTTGAAATTTCTGCAACAAAACTTAATACACTACATGCTAATTAAAAGAAAACAACAGAACACACGGTTTGAAAATGATGCTGAGCAGAACGGTAACTATCTGCAGGTAAAGTGGGCGGACTAGACAGAGGCATTCACTCAACTCTTGCTTTTGACAGTTCACGGTGAATCACAGGATTCTCACTAATCTTCAGATAAACACTGTAAATACTGTTCTTGCCTCAGACATCGTCTGCCGGCTAGCAAGGGATCTTCTTACTGAAGAATGGACAGCACCTCATCCGTCAGCCTCCGAGAGGAGACAGTCTTCCGGGGAGATTCCCCACAAGCAAAAACCGTAATGGCATCTGAAGAAACCCAGGCCCCAGCCCTGCAGAGCAGCCCCCAGCCCCCAGCCCCACCTGCACCGGTTACTCCAGGGCATCACACGGCCCAGCAACAGACAGATGACTGGAGACAGAGATGCTTCCCAAACAGGAGAACGATACAGAAACAGCCAGCACCCACACAGATGGCATCCATATGCAAAAGGGGCACCCACACAGGAGGGACACTGGTATGGAAGGTACCACCTGGGGGTCTATCTTCATGAGCCCCAGTTTTCTGGATCACTGTAGATTATTCATGGACGCTCTTCTTGGTCTGAGCATCTCCCATTTCAGCAAATTCTCCAGTGGACTTGTTAAGTGGCACTACCTTCCTTCTGTCCAGTTGCTCAGTCGGGACCATCTCACTCCCCATCCTGACTGCCTACGGCCCGTGCATCAGCCCTCAGGTCTCTTCCCAGAAGAGACCTGGACCCAGCCTCTTCTCTCTTCCCTGTCCACAGTCCTAACAACAGACTCCGCTCCCCCTGCCGCAGTTTACCCCTGGCCTCCAAGGCCCCCACCTCCTCACACAGCCTCCTGACACAGACGTCCTTCCCAGAGGTGAGCTCAGTGAGATTCTGTCACCTCCTTCTTCAAACCCTCCAAGCCCTCCTTGCCACTCCAACCAAGGCTTCAGATCCTCCCCAGAGCTGCAAACGGCTGGCCTCCACTCTTCCGAGACAGCCCTGCCTCTTCCTCCAGGTGGCCACCTGACCGTCCTACTGGACTTGGTGAACCAAAGCTTTTCCTCTAAGATGTAGATGTGTGTCCCTTACAGCTTTAGCATCACTTCATCTCAAGGTCTATCTCCCTCTAACAGCTACCTTTTCAATTCAGTCTTCAGCGTCACCTCTGAGGCACCCCACCCTGCTCACACTCCATCAGCCCCCTCCTGCCCCTGCTTTCTGGCATCTGCAACCCCGTCTATTGTTGCTTTATGGCTGGCTGCCCTCACTGAACTGACGCCATTATTTCTAAGGAAATGGCATGGTGGCCTCCTGTGGTTTTACACAGGAGGTAAGTATGGAGCTTATCCCCTCCGAACTGATACTGAAACTTGGTCCTCAGTGCAACAGCAGTGAGAGGTGGTAAGCCTTTAAAAGGTAATAGGGGGGCCAGTGAGATGGCTCACGGGGTGAAGCGCTGAGGGCAAGCCTGATGGACTCCAGAACCCAGGGATAAGTGGGAGAGGAGAGCCTTCTCCACAAAGTTGTCCTCTGACCTCTATATAGACACTGGGGCTTATGTATACCCCCCCAACACACACACACACACACACACACACACACACACACACACACACACAATGCACCAATAATAATAAAAATCTTATTTGTTTGTCTGTTTTTCAAGAGGGTTTCTCTGTGTAGCCCTGGCTGTCCTCAAACTCACAGAGCTCTGCCTTCCAATGCCTCCAGAGTGCTGGTATTAAAGGCGTGCACCATTACCACCCGGCAACAAATAAAAATCTTAAAGGTGATTAGGTCATTAAGAGGGATCAAAGTAGCCCGGTGTGGTGGTACAGGTCTTTCATCCTAGCACTTGGGAGGCAGAGGCAGGCAGATCCTTGTAAGTTCCAGGCCAGCTTTGTTTACATAGTGAGTTCCAGGACAGCCAGAACTACATAGTGAGACCCTGAGTTCTGGGACAGCCAGAACTACATAGTGAGACCCTGGAGACAGATGGGGGTTGAAGGGAGACAGACGGGGGGGGGGGTACCAGAGGGAGGGGAAAGGAAGAAGGAGCAGGAAGAGGAGGAGGAGGAGAGGAGAGAGAGATCAATGTATTTCTTCAAGAAGGGAATTGGCCATCTTGAGAGTAGGCTTCTAACAAAGTGGTCTACCCCTGACCCCCCCTCCCACACACAAACCTGTCATGACACTTTCAATAAGAAGGTAAACAACACAGGGTCCCCAACAGGAGTCATGTGGATACTGGGGCTCCGCTCTTGGATGTCCCAGGCTTCCCCCGACCCTTAAGTGCTATCCTGTGTTCTAAAGGAGGACCAGAACACCATCCACAGGGGTGAACAAGCTGAAGAAGCACGGGTGTGGAGGGCGGGGGTCGTGGTGTGGCTTTCTGTCAGCAGCTGGGAGTATTCCAAGGAGACCTGCACAAGGTAAGGCCCCTTAACTTCAGGATGGGGGTGAGCACGCACGAGGCCCTGCCCTTCAAGGATTTATAGGCCATTAACAGTTACAGGGGAGAGTTTATGAGGCTACACCCCGCCCCAAGATATACCGGCCTTTATCAGTCATGGGGGAAAAAGAATATTTTGTCTTTAGTGGTCGAGCCCCTCCCAAGTTGTGCCCACTCCTCTGCATAACCCTGAATAAACTCACTGGTTCCCCAAACTGCTCTGGGTAGAATTGTTACATTGTTTCTGTCATCCGTACCCTATCTGGGGTGAGCAGACATTGTTTTCCCTCCAGGGAGAAAAAGTCGTACAACAGGGCAAAGACCTTCAGGGGCCTATTATAACTGCTCTTGAGCCTAATTTTTTTTTTTTTTTCAAAATTAAGACAGGAGGAAAACTCATAACCACTGTGTGAGCGAACTGGACTGCGGTGAGTCTGTTCTCTTAAATCTAAATCGTGGCAAGAAAGGTGTGTATCTACTGTCGTCAAGTAACTGTTTCAAGTTACTGTGGAGACACGGAGCACTTCTGAGGGAAGATGGGGGGGTGCGGGGGGGGGTCAGTAGATCAGGTGCTTGCTTAGCATGTGTGGAAGCCTGGCTTGATCCCCCACACTTCACAAACTGCACGTGGGCTCACCCTGTAATCTGAGCACTCCGAGATGGAGGCAGGAGGGCCAGGAGTATGAGGTCTTCTTCCTAGCGATAGGGAGTTCAAGGCTCACCTTGGCTACCAAGAACTCCCAGGGGGTAAAACACTGGGCTGGGGCTCTGCCTGTTACCTGGTTAACCCCTCCTTCCTGCCACAGGGCCCTGAAGCAGGGAGTTGGGCAGTGTCAGCATCCACCTTCAAACATGACACAAACCTGTTCCGCTCCTCCAGGGTCTTGGGCCTAGTGAAGTGCTTAACCTCGTTTCTAATATAGTCAGCACTCACGGGCAGGGAAGGCTGTGATGAGCAAATTGGGCATCCCTGCCTCAAACTCAGACAACAGTAACAGACCTCCACTAAGGAAGCCCTGGGAGGGGCTCTGGGCAGCCACCACAGCCCAAGTGGCTATAACACCAGCATGTCATCCAACACAGCTGGGTCCAGGCTAAGCTTACCCTTGGATGCATTTGTGTCTTAGAAGAGATTGTCACTACCACACGGAGCCAGAGATGGGCCTCTGCTCCCTGGGCTGAGCCCTGGAAGGCCAAGGAACAGCACATTCCAGTCCAGGGACATGGGCCTCGTGTGGGCCACAATGATCCAGACAGTGGACACCAGGACCAACCTGTTCAGAAACCAACCATGGCCACCGGTTCAGAAAGCAAAACACCCTGCCCACCACCCACCAACAGGGATACCCTTGAACGAACAGTCCCAAGGCCATCTCACAAAGATGAGGCCCTCATTGGTATCCCTGGCAACGGAAAGAAAGTCAAGGCTGGGTTTAAAGATCTCGATTAAGAGTTACTTGGAGAGTAAAAGCAAAAGGAGAACAATGGCTGGGCTAGCTGTTAGCCCGGTGAAGGAAGGAGGGGAGGGGCCACGGCTATGTGAGCGTCTCCAGGTTTTGTTTATAACTGTCCCAGACTAAAATCCTCAGGTGGGGGCGGGGGAGCCTCACAGCCTTCCAGCCCCTGGGTGCAACTGACAAAGCATTTCCTTTTCTCCAAGGCCAGGGCAGGATCATAAGAGCCTTTGCTGTTCTCAACCCGTGTTTGTTTTTGTAGTTTCTGCCAAGTTAAATCAATCTCGCTTGTGGCCACGTTCAAAAATCACGACTCGCTCGAACGGCCCCAGTCTTTGACTTCTTTCCAAGAACGGAGAGCCATGTTCGTCTAGGTTTCACATGGCTGGCGATCAAATCCTCTAATTACTCAAATCTGTGTCACAGAACTGCACATTAGCCACTTGCAAGATGACAGATTGCCATTGTCTGATACGCATGGCTGAAGTTCCTCCTTCCCCTCAAAGAGAGCTTTGCTTGGAATTGCACAACCTTGGCGCATGCCATACACACCCCGAAGCTACGATCTGGGCCTCCACCCACCGCTACAACCTGCCTTGTACCAGCCAAGTCTCTCGATAAGCCCCTGCCATCTCCTGGACCCCAGGTGCTGGCTGAAACCTTAAGGTCCAATGGCGTGATTACCACAACGGAATCATTCCTACCAGGATCTGGGGGAGAAAAGCAAGAGAAGCCCTGTGGTTCTCTGTAGAACCAATGGATGCTACCTCAAGGTGCTGGCACAGCAGCTTAACCATGCATCTATGAGAAAACAGAGCCTGTGGGTGGGTGGGCTTGGGGTTCCGCTACTGGCCAATGGGTTAGAAATACAAATCCAAGTAGCGAGATCTCTTTGCACCTGTGACGGCTAATATCCTCAACTTGATGGGCTCTAGATCACCTGGGATAAAAGCCTCTGGGTATGCCTACGATGAACATCTCTATTAGGTTACTACAGTGAGAATCTCTGTCCACTGTGGGCGGCACCATTCTGTGGGCTGTGCTCTCAGACTAACTAAAACGGAGAAAGTGAGCTGATCACCACCGTTTCTCTCTCTCTCTCTCTCTCTCTCTCTCTCTGATTCCTCACTGTAGATACCATGTGACCAGATGCCTCCTCATGATCCTGCCAATGTTCCTTCCCCAGCACAAGGGACTGTACTGTATGTCAAAATAAACCCATCCTTCTTTAAATTGCACCTGCCAGGTACTTTACCATAGCAACAAAGTAAGTAACTACGCAGCCTCTAAGTGCTTGGCCTGCTGGCCGCATGGCTGGAATCCCGTCTCTCACTGTGGTGAAGTCTCACAGGACACACAGAGCCCTGGCCGAGGCCAACCTCCGAGCGGCCCCACAAAGCCAAGGCCCCTGCGCCTTTCACTCCCGCCTCCTCCCTCTGCTCTCCAGTGCAGTAACCCTGGAGACTGTCTCTGATACTGGAGTAACCCCTCCTCTCCACCCCCTCCCAGGTGGGGGTGTGGCCCAGTGACACAGGACTCTCCTAGGATTGATCCCTGGCTTAGGAAAGCAATAAAATGACAAATGATGTCCACTGCCTCTCACTCATCCTTGGCTGGGACTGGGACTGGGACCCAGGAAAAAGGAAGGTATAAGGGATGCCAGCAGAGCTGGGAGAAGGGCAGTACATATGATAACATCTGAGCAAGGAAAAACGTCAATCACAGGCCCTCTCTGTCCCGCACGCCTGCCCATGCACCGGCACTAGCCACGGTCACACAACGCTGTGGAACCGCCCCCAACAGTCAGGCCCGTTTCTCAGATCTCTCTCACAAAGGTCTTCGATGTCTACGGCTATGTCTGTGACTGTGTTTGTGTTGTTTCTCTGGGTCTCTGGGGCATGTGAGTCTGTCTACACACCTGTGTCCGTGTGTTTCAGTGTGTGTGCAGCTGTGTGTGTGCACATCTGTGCCTGTGAGGGAAGGAGGGGCAGGCAGAGTGGGGGAGGGTTAAGGTCGACAACACAAAGTACCCAGTTGGACCAAACAAGTGTTTGGGTCACAGGCTCTCAAACACCCAATCTAAGCAAGCGCAAGAACAGAGGTGCAGGAACAAGACCACGTGGGGAGCAGCCTGGCCCCTCAGAGAGCAGAGCTTCTACTGAAACCTGCCCTGTGCCCTTCAGTTGGTCGGTGCCAGGCTCAGGAGACGGCTCACTCTGTAAAGTGCTTGCCATGCAAGCCCGAGGGCTCAAGGTCCAGTCTCAGAACCCCTGTAAACAGCTGGCAGAGTGGGTACACTTGCTTGCAATCCCAGCAGTGGGAAGCCAGAGCCGGGGGCGAGGCAGGGGAGCCTGGTGCTTACCAGCCACCAGCCTAGCCCATTTGGTCAGTTCAAATCCTGTCTCAAAAAACGAGGTGGACAGCCCCTGTTGTCCTCTGGCCTACAGAGAGAGAGAGAGAGACAGAGACAGAGACAGAGAGACAGAGACACACACAGAGAGAGACAGACAGACAGACAGACAGACAGGAGAACAAGAACACAGGAAGAGGCTCCTTCGGTATCCAAGCAGTTGTACAGATCAGGGAGGGCCACTGGGCAGGTCCTAGTCTGGGGAGGAGGAGGCCGTGACACACATTCGGTGAGGAATGTTAAGTATCAAGCAGCCATTGGGGCTATGATGGGTCAGCTGTCAGTTTCCCTCTGTAGGAACTGTTACGCAGTCATGGAGAATGGAGCTGTCCTCCTTAGGAGCCTGCACACTTCTTTGGGGTGAGGGAAAGCCGAGATGTCAATACTCAAATGGTTCAGCAACACATTTATAAACTGTATGCATGCACAAGAGGAAGAAAACCCCTGAGATCCAGAAACAGATGAACAACTGCCGGGTGGAGCGTGAGCTTTGACATACTGTTGCTCAGCCTGTTAGATTCCTTAAGATTTCCATAATCAAAAGCCAGAGGGAGCTGAGTGTGGAGGCGCACACATGTAATCCCAGCACCTGGGGCATGGTGGCAGGAGGATCTGGAATTCAAGGTCATCGTTGACTATTATTTTATTTTTCATATGAAATGCATGTGTGCACTCATGCATGTGGAGGCCTGCAGATGATGTTGATCCATCATTCTCCACTACTCTTCCATCTTATTCATTAAGGCAGGGTATCTCAATCAAACCCAGAGCTCACCGATATGGATAATCCCATTAGCCAGGTTGCTCTGGCATTCTCCTGTCTCCACCTTCCAAGGCTGGATTACGAGTGGGCCCCCACACCCACCTGGCATTTACACAGTAAAAATCTTGGTTGTCAGCTTGACACAGCCAGGAAGAGAACCTCAGCCGAGGAACTGTCGCCATCAGATTTGCCTGCGGCCGTGACTATGGGACATCTTCTTGACTGTTAATTGATGTCATACCACCGTGGGCGGGGCCATCCCTAAGCAAGTGGGCTTGGGCTCTATAAGAAAGGTAGCTTAGGGGACAAGCCAGTAAGCAGCATCCCTCCATGGTCCTGCTTCAAGCTCCTGCCTTGCTGGCATTTCTGCTCTGATTTCCCTCTATGGCGGACAATATGAGACAAACCATTTCCTTCCCAGGTTGTTTTTGGTCATGGTATTTTGGAGTTTTGCTTGTTTGTGTTTGTGTGTATTTATTTGTGCACCATGAGCCTGGTACCCGTGGAAGCCAGAAGAGGGTGTCTGATCCCCTGGAACTGGAGTTACAGATGTTTGTAAGCCACCAAGTGGGAGCTGGGAGTTCTCTGCAAGAACAGCCACTGCTTTTAATTGCTGAGCTATGACCACAGTCCTGGGCACGATGTTTATCACCGGAATAAAGCAAACGAGGACATGCGGGTTCTGGAGATCCAAACCCCTGTCCTCACGCTTACATGACCATCTCTCCAGCCCCGTCCTTGATTATTAGTGCAGGGTGAGTCATAGCTCGCCTGGGCTTTAGGAAAGGCCATTTCGAAACAACCAAATAAATAAGCCCAGGTCTTTTGGACAGCAAGTCTATTTATTAGACCCCACTGACACACGCATGGCTTTGGAGGTGGAATCTCCTGGAGATTCAGGGTCCAGAGGGTGGCAAGGCCCTGGCCAGTCCATCAGGGGAAAATGAATAGGTTTCTCTCAGGAGTGGGGAGGAACACACATGCGCAGTGTGAAAGGCCTCCCTACCCGAGACAGCACACTCAGAGGTCTGTAATCACAAACACATTGTCAGGAAAGGAGGGAGCAGGAGAGAGATTTCAAAGGCCTTCCCCACGAGTGCTGCAGGAAATGGAGGAAGACAAAATGCAAGCAAATGCTGTTGTTCCCCACCTGAAGCAGCTGTCCTCTGACCCTGGTATATGACACCCCAGTTTCCTTGACGAAAAACAGGACACCAGGGGTGGGATGCACACAGCCCTCATCAGGCGTCCTCAGAGGGAGACTAGCCCATGTGTTTGCAATTAGGGGGCTGCAGGCGATGGGGAGGGGCGGCGGGGAGGGGCTGCGGTGCCCTGGGGGGGGAGGGGCAGCGGTGCCCTGCCGAGCAGTGTTTCTTCCAGCAAAACAAGACCCCCCTTCCCCGCAGGGACCAGCAGCCCACAGAATGGCAGGGTCCTCTGGGCTCACAAAAACGGGAAAAAAAAAAGAGAGCACCAGGCTTTGGTCATGCCCCCACATCAAGCCATGCAGCTGGGACCCTAAGCGATTCTCTGTGGCCTCAGACATAGGGGACAAAAGAGAAAATACATATTATTTCTACCATTGGCAACACAGTACACAGAAGCCCTCCCTACACGCAAAAGAGGTGTTCGGGAATAGAAGAGGTTAGCCCGGAGCAACAGAGCTCCAGAACACTGGAGGGACCCTCAGGTGGAAATGAAGCTTTCTGGTGACACTTGTAGTTGACCATGGTGAAAACACACACAAGAGCGAGTAACACACTTGTAGGCCCCTGAGCTCTGAGACGTTGTCCTGGGCATAAGTGGATGGCTGCCAGGCCCATGAGATGTACACAGTTCTTTTTCTAACTATGTAGACCAGGCTGGCCTGGAATAGAGATCCACCCGCCATATCCTGAGTGCTGGGATTGTACATGAGCACCACCATGTCTGGCCAGATTTAGTTTGTTTGTGACAGAATCTCATGTATCCCAACAAATTCACCACATAACCCAGGATGACCTTGTACTTCAGACCCAGTTGCTGGATTCTGGGTGTGTGCACTCCTGTGCTGGCTAGGTTTATGTTAACTTGATACAAACTAGAGTCATTAGGAAAGAAGGAACTTGACTGGGAAAATGCCCCCACAAGACTGGCCTACAGGCAAGCCTGGGGGATATTTTCTTTGTTGATGATTGGTGGGGGAGGGCCAAGCTCACTGTGGATGGTGCCATTCTGGGCTGGTGGCCCTGGCTTCTATAAGAAAGCGGGCTGAGCAAGCCATGGGGAGCAAGCCATTAAGCAGCACCCCTCTATGGTCTCTGTATCAGTTCCTGCCTCCGGGTCTATGCTTTAAGTTCCCACCTAGTCCTCCTTGGATAAGGGATTGAGATGAGTTATAAGTTAGAATAAACCAACTCCAACTAAGACAACTACCATACCCTGTTTTATGTGATGCTGGGGATAAAACCCAGGACTTTTCCATGCATTCCTAGTTAAGCACTCTACCAACTCGGCTACTTCCCATCTCCACAGCTCAAGTATTTTGGAGCATCCTGCAGGAACAGGACACTTACCATGGATTGGGGCATGAAGCCAACGCCACAGTCCTCAAGTCACGGGACATCTGAGTCAGCTCAGCACGGGATTCCTCCACCAGGGAGGACAGGGGATGAGTCCCAAACAGAGAGTGAGGAGGGCTCCCCCACTGCTGGAAAATGAGGGAGAGGAGACTTCGACTCAGCCACATCAGAGAAGCCTCTGACTTCATTTCCACAGACCGCTGTTTGCCACACGGACAAAACAGACAAGCAGGCATGGAGACTCACATGTGGCTACTGAGCTCTGGTCCAGAAGGACCTGATCCCCAGTGGCTTCCTGCCCTGCCCTGCTCACACAGCTGTGCTTTGGGAGGAAGGAGGGTCCAACCACGTCCACTGTTGTATGTGGAGCACTGTCTTGTGGCAGATATCCTAGACTCCCTTGGTTTACATCCCTGCTCACTGATTCCAAGAAGTATGAAGCCCCAGGCCTCAGTGTTCTCATCTGTCAAATAGGAGGGTGGTGCCTTGCCAACTCACAGGCTAAAACATAGTCAGCTTTTATAAAAGTACAACTTTCTGAGCTGGGTGGTGGTGGTGTACACCTTTAATCCCAGCACTCCAGAGGCAGAGGCAGGCAGATCTTGGTAAGTTCAAGGCTGTTAGGTTTCAAACCTGGGACAAATGGCTGAGGTGCCCATTTAACATATCAAAGCCAACACTGGCCACCAGGTTCTCCCTGCGTCCCTCAGTCCCTAACTGTTACAGGGCACTGTAACCTTCACCCTACCCTAAACTTCTCTAGTTTAGAGGCTGGGCTGCTCTTCCCCCAGCTGCCCTTCCCTATATAATCCAACCATTTTAGTTCCCTGGCCTTTCTGTTTATTCTCTTTTGGGCCTCCTGGCCGCGGCACCTGGTTCTCCTCTCTGCCCCACCCTCCTCTGACTCCTCAGTGGCTCAGGGTCATGTCCACTCTGGACTCTCCCAGATGTCCCTGCCTCTGGCTGTGCTCTCCCTCATATCTATAATAAACCTTCTCCTCCACCACACCTAGCACCGATCATGTTCCTTTTCTTTTTATTTATCTTTCAGAGGCCAGCCTGGGCTACAGAGTAAGTTCCAGGACAGCCAAGGCTACACAGAAAAACCCTGTCTCGAAACAAAACAAAACAAAAACTGAAAGTAGTAGCCAGCATAATGAATAAAGAAAACTCTGTGGTCCTTTTAACAAGATCCCACATACCACATACCACACACACACACACACACACACACACACACACAAAACATATACATAGACATCCAACACACACACACACAAAAACATACACACCACACACACACACAACATATACATAGACATCCAACACACACACACACACAAAAACATACACAACACACACACACACACACACACACACACACACACACACACACACACACAATACTAGTGCTTTTCTTTCTGGCTTCCCAAATTACATTATATACTCTACATGTTGGTACAAACACTTTTATTACAAGATTAGAGTCCCTTGGCAAAGTGAAGTCTTCATTATTGACAACAATAACATTATTATATTAACAACATTATCACACCCCCTTAGGACTCCTCCTCTCAGGCAATTCTTGTGTATGCTCAATATACCCTCCTTGGCCTAGTACACTGCCTTGTGGGTAAACACATTTCCAGTGTATTAATTGATGGAGATTAATGGTGTATTGTACAAACATTCCTGTATCTCTACGAATGAGTATTATACTAAAGAATCTTGCTGTATTTTTTTTAATTTGGTGTTTTGCATGGCAACATCTCTGTCACTGCCACAGTTAGTTTCAGTTGTCAATTTGACACACTTGGAAAGAGGGAACCTCAATTGTGGAATCACTTCCATCAGATTGGTCTGTGGTCATGCTAACTGATGTAGAAGGGTCCAGTCCACTGTGGGAGGTGCCATCCCTAGGCAGACAGGCCTGGGCTGTATAAGAAAGCTAGCTGATGTCATCATGCAGATCTCGTTTTTTTTTTCTCTTCTGGGGATGAGTCCCCTGATAGGGTATCCATTCCCAAGTGTTCAGCCCTAAATACATTCATATACAAACAATACTAATTGCACTCAGCAGGTTGTGTGTGTGTGTGTTTGTGTGTGTGTGTGTGTTTGTGTTGAGTCAAAGATCAATAATTAAACAGTAATAAAAGAAGTCATGAATTTGAAAGGAAGTGATGCTGTAGGAGTTGGAGGGGGAAGTGGGTGGGGTGGAAATGATGTTAAACAGAGCTCAAGTATAAAATTATCAAAAGATAAAATAAATGTAAAAACACGATTTAAAAAATATGAAAGCTAGCTGAGCAAGCAAGTCAGTAGTCAGCTCTATGGTCTCTGCTTTAGCTCCTGCCTCCAGATTCCTGCCCTCGCCTCCCTCCATGATGGACTGAAACCTGTAAGCGAAAATCAGCCCTCCCCTCTCCAGGTTGCTTTGGTCATGGTGTTAGTAACACCAGTACAAAGCACACAGTCTCTCACCAAGTGTACTTGGATATTCCCCTGCTTCTGAACCCGGGGATCACCTAACTGTCTGCTGCACCAAATGAAGCCAGGGTCAGCACCCCATTCGTAAATAGTTTCTGGGGTTTTTTTTAGGGTGGGTTTCTAGAATTGGAATTACTACGTCAAGACAGAGAGGTGCGGTTTGTATGCACTGCCTGCCATGTTCTCCAAACAGATGACTCCAGCTTACACATCTACTGCCGATGCCTGTGAACCTGGCTCTTTCCCATTTTCACAAGTGTCACAAAAGCCTGTCACAAGAGGAGGAACGGTTTATTCGGGCTGCAGGGTCACTTAGCCGAGACTACAATGGCACAGCAGGCAGAAGTACATGGACAAGGAGGCTGCTCACCTCTGGTCAGACAGAAAGATATTATGAAAGCCGGCTACACCGGAAAAATTGGCATCTTTTAAAACATTCAGTCTAATGGAGCATAAATTACTAAATACTAACATTTTTCATTACACTAACACATCTTCACGCTGACTGGCAGAGCTTTGGTTACTTCAACATCACTTGCGTGTACTTGATGGTACAGTGAGGCAGTTTATGGTGGTTCTGCTTTTTGGGACAGAATATTCCGTCTACACATTTCCCTATACACAAAATGTGCTTTTCGGTACATTTTATCCAAATTTATTAATGCATTCACAAAAAGATTTTAGTCCATCATCTTAGCACGAGACTTACAGAACATCTCACTAAGGAATTTTTAACTGGCTTTGATGTTAACAGGAATATGCAGGTTATGTGGCTGGTGTTTGAGTTTGGTATATGGATACTAAATAACAACAGAACAAGATATCCTTTCGTCTTTTTAGTCCCTTAATATTTTGGAATCAGAATGGGTGTCTCAAAGCCTTGGGGTCAGGTTGGAGAGATGGCTCTGCAGTTAAGAGTGCTTGCTGCTCTTCCCAAGGACTTGTGCTTGACTCCCAGCATCCCTTCCAGGTGCCTCACAGTTGCCTGTAACTCAAACATATAGATTATGTGATTAAGTTATAGGCCCTCTTCTGGCTTCTGTGGGCACCCACACATATGTGTGACACACACACACACACACACACACACACACACACACACACACACAAATGGACATAAAAATAAATCTTTTTTTTTTTTTTTGCTGTGGATATTGCTCTATATAAATAAAACACTGATGGCCAGTGACCAGACAGGAAGTATAGGCGGGACAAGGAGAGAGGAGAATTGGGGAAACAGGAAGAAGGGGAGGGAAACACTGAAAGCCACCGCGAGGACAAGCAACATGTAAAGACGCCGGTAAGCCACAAGCGATGTGGCAAGGTATAGATTTATAGAAATGGGTTAATTTAAGATACAAGAACAGTTAGCAAGAAGCCTGCCATGGCCATACAGTTTATAAGTATTATAAGCGCCTGAGTGATTATTTTATACGTGGATTGTGGGACTGCAGGGCTTGGTGGAACCTGGAGAGAAGCCCTCCAGCAACATTTTTTGTTCTTTTTTAAAAAAAAAAGCCTTACGGTGTCTCACCATCACCCTGTTTTAAGTGTCTGAATGGTTATAGCCATCAGAAAGTCAACAAAACAAAACAGAGATTTCCGTTTTCATATGACCTCAGAGCGCTCGCTCTCTCTCTCTCTCTCTCTCTCTCTCTCTCTCTCTCTCTCTCTCTCTCTCTCTCTCTCTCACACACACACACACACACACACACACACACACACACACACACACACACACGTCTCACCTCTGAACAAACTGAACTGTAGGCTGGTCACTCCATGGAGGACAGCCCATGAGGCAGGAATGAACACTATCCCACCATTTCAGCTCTCTGGGCATGTGCATCTGTAAGCGCCACAGACACCCACAGGAGGCAGCAGCCTCAGGTAGATCAGATGACCTCCCGCATTACCTGAAGCCAGTGAGCGAAGGTAACTCATGAGACAGCGTCAAGGAAGTCACTGATCTAAGCAGTCCGTACCTTCACGCCAAGGAACTGGGGTGCACAGGTGTGGAGCATTAACGGAGCCAGAGCCAGAGCTGAGGACCACAGAACCCTAGGCACAGCTACAACAAATACTTCATACTCTCGGGAAATATCACTGGACCATAATTTATCTGCTGATGTAGAGCCCAGCACCCCCACCCCTTCTCTAAGTTAAAAAAAAAAAAAGTGCCTACTGACTGCTGTTTGCATTACTTTCGCCATAAATCACCTATATTTTATCATCCATTTCCTGGCTTGGTTTTCTTAACAGCGAAGTGTTTAAACACACCAACGAGCCCGCATACAAACCCTGATCAATCTGCCTTAGAACTCAGACTTGGGTCAACAGAAACTGTTTAAACAAGTTTTCCACATTTTCTATTTTCAAAGCCTTCACTTTGAGCATTTCCTTTCTTCTGGTCCACTGGACTTACGGATTATGTGATTAAGTTATATCTTACAATGCAAGCATAGTTCTCAGAAGCAAATCCGGGAACACAGGGTGCTAACAGTACACAACCCGCTGCTCTGTGGATTCACTAGGGCAAGTCCACCATCCTCCTGAAACTGGGGGGCAGTGGGTGGCAGTTTATTTATAGAGGGAACAGGGGTATTATTATTATTATAGTATATCTAGCCATTGGCAGACACTTATGCTGCAATATTAAAAGGAAAAATGAATTTGCAATAATTAATTTAAAGATTTTATGGAGAAAAGGAAGGTGCATGTGTAGAATCTCTAAGTTAGAAAAACAGTTATCACACTGCTACAGCAATTATATCAAGCCCTGGATAAGCAGAAAGGATTCAGCAAAACACACTTCCTTAAAACGTCTGTATGACATTATTCACATGACATTGTTTGCTATGGGTTCTAAGAACAAGAACCCAAGCAGGAACTCATGCACAGGGACAGGATGAATCTAAGAAAAAAGTTATGGGGAGGAAACAAGGGTTTTTGTACTACTTTTTCTTAAATAAACCCATGATTGTTTTTTATTTGTTTTGTTGAGGCAGGATCTCAGATAGCCTAGGCTAGCCTCAAACTTGGTAGGTAGTAGAGGCTGGCCTTGAACTCCTGATTCTCATGCCTCTACCTTCCAGGTGCCTGGATCATGGGTGGACACCACCACACCCAGCTTTGAAATACACCTATAAATGTGAGTCTGAAACCATGGTCACTTTCCCAGACTCAGACCTAGGTCAACAGAAACCGTTTCAACCATACCAAGCTGTTTGCTTTTCGTAAAGAGACAAAAGGCTGCATGCATCGCACCAGGGGTGGGACATTTTCCACTCCTGAAGATGGTCTGTAAGGCCAAATGAGAAACACAAAGTTCCTTACTCAAGAACGGGAAAACCCAAACCAGAAATCCCCAGGCCAAAGACACTTCGGGCAGGCTGGGCCACAAGCTGGCCTCCCATTCCACTTGGACTCACATGCTGACCTCTGGTGACCTTGACTGTACAGAACCACTACAGAGCTAACTGAGTAGACCTGGGCCAAGAACAGAGGCTCCCTGAGTGAATCTCACAGAGCCTGGGATAGCCCACAGCTCAGCAACACCAGCAATGTTCACTGATCTTCCAGGGGTGTGCTGATGTTGGTAGGTTTCACCAGTTTAAAATCTGTGGTGCCAGGATGCATCTCTGAGAGGGCACTTCCCTACAGGAAGACTTGGTTCCATCTCCAGGTGTGTGTGTGTGTGTGTGTGTGTGTGTGTGTGTGTGTGTGTGTGTGTGCGTGTGCGCGCATGTTAGGAGTACATAAAGTTATTAGCGACAGAAAAGAATAGATCACTTTTATAAAACATCCTTGAGATGTTATTTGAGGAAGTCTGGTGACTATGGTCCAACTCCAGACACAGAAAGGTCAACTGTATTTCTTCCTTGTGACAGACAGGGTCCATGTAATAAGAAGGTGCATCTTGAGGCATGTTGTGATGTGACTGAAGATCAAGATGCTCACCGACTTTAAGCTTTACTTTTACATTTAATTTAGTCTCTCTCTCTCTCTCTCTCTCTCTCTCTCTCTCTCTCTCTCTCTCTCTCTCTCTGTGTGTGTGTGTGTGTGTGTGTGTGAGAGAGAGAGAGAGAGAGAGAGAGAGAGAGAGAGAGAGAGAGAGAAAATGTATGTGATTATATGTGTGTATATGTATGAATTTAAGAGTGTCTGTGTGCGGTATATGAGTGTAAGTGTATGTGATTTAAGTGTGTATGTGAGTGTACATACGTGCATATGCATGTGCCATGGTATTCTTATGGAAGTGAAATAAGCTGTGAAAGTTGGTTCTCTCCTTGTACCCTGTGGATTCTAAGGACCAAACTCAGGTTGTCAAGTCTTGGTGGCAAACACCTTAACCACCGAACCATCTCTTTGGGCCCATGTTGACTTTAAATAAAAAGCATGCCCAAAGTGACCTGGACAGGAAGTTTGACCTAGTGAGCCCTTTCCCCAAAGGCATGATAGAGACTTTCCCGTGGAAGGAGCAACCCACCCAGAGACTGAGCCTCACTCTCCACCCCGGGCTCTAGCTGTCTGTCCACACCACCCGCCCACGGCGCTTACCTCCGGTTATAACCTGGATGTGTTTTGTCCTCTGAAAACTCACACACAGGTGTGGTCACCAAGGGAACAATGCTGGAAAGTGGCAAAGGGGGGTGGTGGAGATAAAGATGGGGTCATGAGTGAGGAGCCCTCATGGATCAGTCACTGCCTTTCTGCTGTGGGTCCTGGCAGATTAATTAATACGAGTGAGCTATAACAAAGTAAGGCAGACCCTTCCACGATACCCACTGTCCTTTCTGCTTTCTGACATGAGTGACAGTCCCAGGGAACCCTCACTCGATATGGTCACCTTGTCTGGATCTCCTGAGCTCCAGAGTCATAAACCACATAAACTTCTTTTCTTTATGTTATCAGTGCAGTGAATCTTGTCCTGCCAGCATGTCGGATGCCAGCATCACATGTCACTTCCTAGTGACGAAGCTCCTCATCTTCAGCTTCTGCCACTTTCGCTTCTCCAGTTGAACCCTGGCTGTACCCACTCAGGTCACCCAAATACAATGGTAAGAAACAAAAGTACAAATCCTTTCTTAAAGCCTTATTTTTAACATCTTTTAAAATGACTGTTTTATGTATATAGGTGTTTTGCCTGTGTAGTATGTGTAGCTAGAGTTTTCCTGCCTTGCCCACAGTCAGGACAAATCTTTGTCACCCGCCAGTCCCACAGCCGCTCAGACCCAACCAAGTAAACATAGAGACTTATATTGCTTACAAACTGTATGGCCGTGGCAGGCTTCTTGCTAACTGTTCTTATATCTTAAATTAATCCATTTCCATAAATCTATACCTTGCCACGTGGCTTGTGGCTTACCAGTGTCTTCACATGCTGCTTGTCATGGTGGCGGCTGGTAGTTTCTCTGACTCAGCCTTCCACTTCCCAGAATTCTTCTCCTCCTTGTCCCGCCTATACTTCCTCCTGCCTGGCCACTGGCCAATCAGTGTTTTATTTACTGA
The DNA here is from genome assembly GCF_049852395.1 of Peromyscus maniculatus bairdii. Classification (NCBI taxonomy): domain Eukaryota; kingdom Metazoa; phylum Chordata; class Mammalia; order Rodentia; family Cricetidae; genus Peromyscus; species Peromyscus maniculatus. The sequence goes on from NC_134856.1 coordinate 133,877,524, forward strand.
CCAATCAGAGCAACAGATTTGACGTACAGACCATCCCACAGTGTATGTCTGTGTACCATGTGGGCCTAATTCCTGAAGAGGCCAGAAGAGGTTGTTGGGTCCCCTGGAACTGGAGTTACAGATGGCTGTGAGCTGCCAAGTGGATGTTCAGAACAGAACCTGGGTCCTCTAGAAGAGCAGCTGGTGCTCTTGACATCTCAGCCATCTCTCCAGCCCCATCATCACCATCATCATCATCATTTTGTGTGTGTGTGTGTGTGTGTGTGTGTGTGTGTGTGTGTGTGTGTGTGTACTCAAAGTTTAAGGCCCTAGCACCCTGAAGAAGATGCCAGCTCCCCTGGAGCTACAGTTACAGGTAGTAAGCCACAAAACATAGGTACCGGGAACCAAATTAGGTTCCTCTGGAAAAGCATTATAGACTCCTAACTGCTGAGCCATCTGTCAGCCCCCCAAAATGCAACTTCTATCCTAGGGAACCTAAAGCCACCTGGGATCCCAGATGTTGGAGAGGAGGAGGAGGTCTAGATATGGGGAAAGAAGGCACCAAGAGGGGTCATGTCAGTGCTGGCCCAGAGACCAGCCTAGCACAGCTCTCCCAGTAGGAATCTACCAATAGTCCCAAATTGAATAGCAAAGCCACCTGCAAAAGCCAGCACAGAACAACCCTGCAGGACCTGCATCAGTTTCTAAGGACAACAGGAGAGTGAGGGGACGACAAAACCCCACCCCCTCTCTTTCCAGGATGGACAAAAGGCATGACGCGCTGCCACTAACACAGCCATCAGACAACATGTATGATCAGGATGCACTGCTGCTCAGCCTCACCTCGCCACTATAGTCTGCAAGTCCCTTCTCTTCCAGGTTTCTGCCATGCACCATTAGGTATCTGTGTGACACACTGAGTGCATGGTGCCCACATTACTGCTGGAGCTTTGACTGAATCCACCATCCCTCCCTCCCAGAAAACAGCAGCCAACCCTTCAAGACACTCAAACAAAACTCCTGTTTTCCCTTCTAAGGACTTCAGGCGCAATGGATACCTAGAGCTTTCTTTCATGCGTGAAGTTAGTCCATATACCTGGCATAACAACTCCCTTTCTTTGGAGAAACTGCTCGAGCCCTAAGCCAGCATGCGGAGGGGAGTTAGCAAACCCCTGGTGGGTATCAGCTCTCCTGTTGGGTTTCCCTTGGTCAGCTCTGCTTGGCTCCAAGGGGACCCTGAGGCCCCAAAGTGGACGGACCTGGATGCTCACTCTAAACCCTCTACCCTGAGGCCAAAGCCCAGAGCCAACCCCAGGGCCTTGCTGGGAGGGGTCAGTTCTAATTTAACTTAGAGAGATGTTCCCTCACTGTGCGTTTAATTACAGCATCTGAAGACACGGAAAGAGCTCAGTCAGTAAAGCACTTGCCTTATTCAATCCCCAGGAGCCACATGAAAGTAGACTTGGTAGTGCAGGCTACTAATTCCAGAGGCAGAAACAGGGATTCTGGGACTCACTAGCCAGTCAGCTTAGCCTATTTGGAAAGTTGCAGGCCCAGGGAAGAACTTGTCTCAAGATGCCATGAGGATGGCTCCTAAGATACAACACACCCCTCTCTGGCTTCCACACAAGCATACACACCCATGCCACACAAGCACACATTAAAACATTTTTTCTGTAAGAACCAGGCTTTCCTCAGTCCAACTCTTAGAAAAATGTATCACACGCATAAGCAGTGTGACCTCTTCCTATGACCTTGCCCCCAGCCTCAGGTGGCCACCTCCTACTGATGAGTATAGAATTAAATTAGGTCTCATTCCAAAGCATACTGATCATCACGGAAATGCCCTGTAAATCTTGCAACTCAGAGAGACTAGCATAGAGTAGCTCCTGGGGAACAAGACAAGGAGTTGTGAGCTATGGGAACACACAGCTGTGTCTCTCTTGGGCTGTCTCTACGGTACACAGCTCCAGCACATCCACTTTGCTCTGAATCACTTAGAGCCCCATCCTTATACTTCCTCTCCTCATTTCCAGAGCCCTGAGAACACCCCAAGGCCAGCTGCTCACCACTCACACACACTGGTCAACAGCTAGCTCTTAAAGCCAGTCCAGTTTAAGGTTTGAGTCCCTTATGTCCGATCCCGGTTTTCCCGGGCAGAAGATATATATATATATATATATATATATATATATATATATATATATATATGTATATGTATATGTATATGTATATGTATATGTATATGTATATGTATATGTATATGTATATGTATATGTATATGTATGTATGTATATATATGTATATATGTATATATGTCAAGGACTAAGACATAGCACAGCAAGGACAAAATGCCCCTGAGAGTCACAAGAAGCAAGAGCACTGGCGAGATCCATGTTGTACCCAAGCCCAGGTGTGGCCTAAATAACAGAACTTTTTTCTATCACAATCCCTAGAATTCCAAGGGAAACCTGAAAGACCTTCTCAAAGGGTGTGGAAATCCTTTGTGATTTAAAAGTTGAACAAAACTTCCTACCCCTGGCTGGGAAACCGAGGAAGGTGTGGTCCACTGCACACATGCAGGTCCACTGAAAAGTTCCATTTGCTGCAGCTATGGACTCCCATGGGGCCCAAGACAAGCAAAGCCCTAATAAAACTCCACAGCGCAGGCTCTGTTCACGGGAGACCACTTTATAACAGGACCGAGCTCTCTGCCAGGAAATGACTGCTTTTCCAGTCTGGCCCAGGAATGTGTCCTGCCTTATGTCTCTGGGCAGAAAAAAAAAGTCACTGTGAGTGTGTGGGCAGGAGGAGGAGCCCCAAAGCCAGCGGGGTCTGTCATACAACACAAGAAGAAATGAAGGTTCCCAAGAAGGGCCCTACAGGCCCATGGCCCCGGGGGTCTTCAGGTACACCTTCCTGTGGGACGCAGCAGAAAGAGAGACCTGGCCCCGTTAGCAATCGATCATGTCGTTCTCATCTCACTTCCAAGATTCTCCATCGACCCAGTGGGGCCAGAGAAAAGACGTTTGCTAATGCAGTCAGTGTTGTGCCTCAATCCTCAAGCATGCCATCGCACCCCCAAAGCAGCTTATGCAGCTTAAAGCACCCCCAAGTCAGTGACTTCTCTAGGAAGAGTGATAGTCTCACATCTACTGCAGCGCTGGGGGAAGGGATCCACTGCCCATCTTCTATACACACGGTCCCAGCCCTCACCCACCGCCTGAAACAAACCAAAACCAGCAACTAGAGGCACTGGAAACCCTTTCTCCATCACCCCCAACACACACACACACACACACACACACACACACACACACACACACACACCGATGGGGTTCTCAGTAAGGCTCCTCTGCACATCCAGGAGCCCTTGGTTAGTATCAGCACTTCTGCTAAGATCTGAAAAGCAGCTTGCCACCTCTCTAGTGGGCAAGCAGAGGTAGAAAGGTGGAGAGGAGGGGGCTGGAGAGATGGCTCAGTGATTAAGAGCACTGGCTGTTCTTCCAGAGGTCCCGAGTTCAATTCCTAGCACCCACATGGTGGCTCACAACCATCTGTAATGGGATCAGATTCCTTCTTCTGCTGTACAAATAAAATACATGGATAAATAAATCTTAAAAAAAAAAAAAAAAAAAAGATGGAGAGAAGGCTTTGGGCAATGGGCTATGGGACCCTTGTGGGAGCATGGATCTCATTGGCCTGGGAGCAAGAGTCAACAGTTTCTGAGGGTGTTATAACAAACATGCTTTCATGGGCACCTCACCATGCATGACTCTTTTCCCCTCTCAAATTATCCAACTTTTAAACTTTCCAAAAACACAATGGCGATTTATTTCTGACCATCACTTTCCTAATTTACTCTTGTATGTGTGCATGAGTGCACATCCATGTATATATATGCCTTTGTATGTGCGTATGTGTGGAGGCCAGAGGACATCCTTGGGTGTCCTTTCTCAAACACTCTCCACCTTCTGCTCAAGACAGGGTCTCTCACTGGCCCGGAACTTGCCAAGTAGGCTAGGCTGGGATTCCATGGATTGTTTCGTTTCAATAGGTAGAACTAAATGGCACCGTTTAGGGAGCAAATAGACAAAATAAACAGGAAAGGAAAGTTGAAGAGACAGCTCACCCCACAAAGCACTTGCCTTTCAAGTGTGAGGACTTGAGTGACCCTCGGAACCCACATATAGAAGCTCCTATAGAATGCATGTGCTTGTGACCCCAGCACCGGGGGGACAAAGACAGGTCCCCACGGCTCACTAGCCAGCCAGTCTAGCCTCTTTGGGGAACTCCAGGCCAGTTTGAGACCCTGGTAAAAAACATATTCTTAATGAAAAAGATGGGGCACCTGGGGAACAACACCCAAGGCTGTCATCTGGCCTACACACAGAGACACAGACACACACAGAGACACAAGAGACACAGACACACACAAAGAACCACACAAGAGACAGACACATGCATTCTCTCTCTCTCTCTCTCTCTCTCTCTCTCTCTCTCTCTCTCTCTCTCTCTCTCTCTCTCTCTCTCTTTCTCCCCTCCCCTTCCTCCCTCCCCCTCCCCTTATCACTAAGTTCAAGCACCTCTGAGCATGTGGGCCTGGGTGTCAGCATTTGTAAACACGCCTGAACAGATACCATGAGCGTCAGTGTCGGGTAACGTGGGGCCTAAAGAGGACTTGAAGCTTGGTGTCTCCTGTGCCTCGTCTTCAGTCCATGAAGCTGCTCTGAAGTGTGAGGTAGAAGGATGTCTTTGCCAGTTCACAGACCTAGTGTCACAAGCTGGCAGCTTCCATTTCCTGTCTGGAAATTCACCCCTTCCCCCAGCCTGGTTAACCAGGCAAGAGGACAAAGTAACCTCTACCAGCCTCGGGCCGTTCCCAGGTGTCAGACATGGCTCCTTCGAGGGGGCAGCCACCATCCAGAGAGGGTCCAAGTGCAATACTGCATCCAAGCCTGCAGTACTGCCAGTGTTAGGGGATTCTGTCTGCAACTTCGGTCAATGGCATCCAGGATGTATCGAGGGAAAAAACATCAATGATTTAAGACTGATTTGTGAGTTCTCAGAGAATTCAAACATCTCTCTTTTTAAAATTAGCCTCTAAGGTTTTTAAAATTTATATACACAGGGGGGCTGAAGAGACAGCTCAGCAGTTCAGTGCGCTTTCTCTTCCAAGGACCTGGGTTCCATTTCCAGCACCCACATGTGGCTCACAACCAACTGTGACTCCAGTTCCAGATGATCTGATGCCCTCTTCTGTCCTCTGTGGGCACCAGACACACATGTGGTGCACTGGGCACATGAGCAGGCAAAACACTCAAGTACATAAAATAGAATTTTAAGTGTGGTCTTATAACCCATATGAGAGCATAAGGAGCAGAAGTTGTGAGAATACATGAAAATTATGAAAGATCATAAGCCGAAAGTTAACTGTTGCAGAGGGAAGGAGAAGGGAAGACCTCCCTGCACAGCACCCTCCACCTCTGTGTTTTATTAACACAGTAGAGAGAAAGAGACTGTAAGGGGTTTGGGCGAAGGGACCAATCAATTAAGGAAGGGGTCAGCCGTTATTCTCAAAACTATCTCATAAATTTTTTTAATTTCCCAGTTGTCTCATTTTCAGAATTTCAAAACTGTTTTTAAAAGAGAAAAAAGAATCCATTCACGCAGAGTAAAATATATATATATATATAATCACCACTGCAGCTTTGGATTATTTTCCCCATACCTTGCATTTAAACAAGGCAGAAGTAAAACAAGAGACATCAATTAAAGTGCCACGTGCTCACACGTTCTAACTGCAACACATAAAAGGGAAAAAATCCTCAAATTATAGTTTTCATTGTCAAACTGCCACTTTAAATACATATTTGGGGGGCAGAATTACCCATACTCCCTTTCTCCTCACAATACTGGTTTCATCTTTGTACGCTGACATGTAGATTTCACTGCCGGTCCAGGAGCTTATTGTGGGATTTATACTTTATTAGGCAGTTAAAGTCACTGCTGTTCGCCTTAACATGGCCATCTACCTGTGTCTCCACCTCCTGCTTTGGATCCTGGAAATACACCGGCTGTAGCTCAGGGGCAGGGAGAAAGGATCTACCGGGAGGCTCCACTGTGCGAGATGGTTGGCGATGAGCTAGACCAGGCAACTTCCTGGGGCAGAACAAGGCATCAACCATCATCCAGTTTAAGAATGTGAATGGGCCTGAAGGTCCCAGAGGCAGGGGAAGGCTGAGCCCTGGCTGGCTACCCTCAGTCCTGCACACCCACCCTGCGGAGCTGAGCTGGGAGGCCACCTGAGGGCTGCTGGCCTGCCTGGCAACACTCCCCCGGTCCTTAGGACAAGTGCAAGACAGACTTAGGATGAGACTGAGGTCAAACCTAGAAGTCCTCCTGTGTATTTTACGCTTAAAATCTTTACTGTTTAATTTTACAGTGCTCAAAACGAAGCCAGAGCTTCAGGCATGCTGGGGCAAGTCTCTCCCCCAGCCTAAGCCAAATCCCAAGTCCTCCATTCCCCAGAGGTCTGCTCAGGGTCAGGTAGCAAGTGACGTCCTCAAGCAAGGTCTGTCTTCTCCAGAGGAGTTAGCCCCAGTGCACAGATCAGGCTACACTGACAAGCCAGAGACCCCGCTGTGGGGTGGGGATGGGGGTAGGGGAAGGGACGACAGCCTTTAAAAGAGCAACATAGACATGATGCCTCTCCTTCTGTCTAGAAGTCGAGTGTCTGTGAGACCCAGCATTCATACAAGCAAGTACTCCCCAAACAAGTTTTAAATAAAAAGTACAGAGAAGAAGATCATTTTCCAGTGTGCAGAGACAGTTCACCTCGGCAAAAGGCAGAGATGTCGCTCTTTGAACTCTAAGGGAAAACTGGACAAACTTCAGTATACTGGAAAGGAAAAACCCTAACATATGACTCCTGGGCAGAGAGTCGGGGCAACACTTTTGGGAACCTCCACAAGGCACAGCCCACACAAAGGTTCAGGGCCCCGGGTGCCTCCAGCCACAGGCGACGAAGCAGAGGGGGCTGATAGCCCAGGCATGGAGTCACGGCCAGGCAGAGACAAAGACAGACGTGTGACAGTGGCCTACAGGATTAACTGAGTGGGCGAAGTGGAGGGTATGACAGAGCAGGGTGGACACAGGGCTGCCTTATTTTTCCTTATCAAAGCAGCCCTCCAGAATCTGGCAACACCCATTCCTAGTGTGAGTGAGAGTGTGTGTGTGTGTGTGTGTGTGTGTGTGTGTGTCCTGAGTATGCAGTGCACTGTACATGGTGTGACTGTGTATGTTGCCTGTGTTGTCCAGATGTGTATGTATGTCACATGCGCAAGGGATTTGTTCTATCCATATGAATCTGTGTAGAACATTGGTATGGTAAGGTATGTACACGTGACTGGTTTCTGTAAGTGTGTGATGTGATACGTGTGGTGTGTGAGGGTGTGTGGTGCACCTAAGTATGTCATATATGTATATGAAGCAAATGTTGTGTAGATGTATGTAGTGTATGTTGTACAAAAGTGAACTGTATGCCATGTGTGGTGTGTGCACCAAGCACATGTGGTTTGTGTGTGGTGTGCAGAGCAGATATGTTCTATAGTGTTTGAGTGCGGTACCGAGGGCATGTCTGTGAGTGTGTGTGGTGTGAGCGTGGTTGTCTACGTGAGTGTAATTCACCTGTGTACCTGGGTACGAATATGGCTGTGAGCATGACAGTGTGTCTATGTGAGTGTGGCATGAATGTGGTATGTACAGTGAGAGTGTGGCAGTGTTTATATAAGCACGACACATCATAGGCCTACAGGCATGAATGTGGCAGTGTGTGTGTGTGTGTGTGTGTGTGTGTGTGTGTGTGTGTGTGTGTGATGTCTGTAGATGAGTGTGGTGTATCTACTTGAGTGTACTAGTATGTATCTGAGAGGATGGGGTACATGTTGTGTCTATGGGTGTGAGCATGGTAATATGTGATGCGTCTGTGGTGTGAGCACAGTGGCATGCATCAAGAGTATGGTGCCATCTATCTGGTGGGGACAAAGAGTCAGCCAGACTCCTCAGCCGAGGCCACGAGGCCACCTGGCAGTCAGCGTGTTTGCTGGGCCACATCTTTCTTGCCTACCTTTAATTTGGCATGCAACACCAACACATATTTCTTTATTAACACTCCTTGCAGAAATGCCTGGTGGGCTGACTGCACCCCCATGATGATGCCCAAGACACCCATCAGCACTCTGTCATGGGGCTGCCTGCTCTGTCTTCCTGGTACTTGGCAGTACAATGGAGCAATCCCACATTGAAGACAGCAGACCCCCAAGACTCTGAGTGTCTCCTTAACAGTACTATGTGGGTCCAGCTGTGTTAGGTGGGGCAGAATGGGGGCAGGCGGAGGGTAATAAAATAATGGTTCTTGCATGGGTGGCTTAAACACATCAGGGAGATGTAAATAATTAGAACAAAAGCGACCAGCTGCACGGGGCTATCGTGGGTGACCTCATTAAAATGCCACAAGCACCCAAGGTTGTGTTATCACATCCTCCTCGCGCCAGCCCTCTACTTTTATGGATGAGGAAAGCCAGAGTTCGGTAGCCCACTGGAAGGCCCCCCGCTTACAGGAGGCAGGCCCGTGACAGGCACATGCTGCCACACCAGCTTGTTTCCAGAAGTTCCCCCAGCACTAAAGCCCACTCAGTCTCTGGAATTTCCCTTCCAGACCTTAGCTCCATCTGCTCTCCTCCTTCAGGCAGGGAGCCTCCCAGAAAGTCCTGGATGAGGGCCTGCTCAGGGTCTGAGGAGCCCGGCCAGCAGTCAGCTCATTCCCTGGCCCTCCACTGGCACCTGCCCTCTGCTCTTGGCAGTCAGTATTGGCTCCACACACAGTGAGAAGGAGAGAAAGGCAAACACTTCATCACCAGCTGTCCAGGAAGTCACAACTGGAACCAAGGACAGTTTAGGCCTTTTCTCAACTTTTCCCCGGAACTCCACATGCCTGCCTAATGAGATGCCAGGAACACAGTACCTAAGCCCGGACCTGAGAGGCACAGCCCCGGAGGGGCTCCACCCTCTGCTTCTGGCACGTTCACAAACCATCCATTGCATGTATGTTCTGCTGTAACAACAGGCTGTGGGGATTGGCAAGGAAAACCTTGTGTCCAAGTGTTAAAAACAAGTTCGGAATATCAAAGTTACAAATACAGTAACAGCAGGTGGTGTGTGCCCTCAGGCCAGTCAGGGCTGAGATGGGAGTTCTCTGGTCCGGCCTCACGTGAACACAGATAGATCAGGGACCAAGACGGCAGTCCAGTCCATCTGTCCCCACACCGTCTGCCAGCAACTGGAAGTCCTGAAGCATACACACAATTCCCTTTGTCCTTCATGACAAGGCAGGCAGATCAGCACAGGTGATCTGAGGCCCACGGGCGCTTCTTACTCCTGAGGACAACAGCTAATTACCACACTCAGTCCCTCTCTTCAGGTCTACACAGAAGACATTTTCTGGAACTTTACTAAGACTCTTGACTTAAAGCAGTGCCCCCCTCCCCGCCCCCACAAAGGCTACTTGTTTCTATTTTTGGCCCATCACCACTTTAAATGCCCTCCCATGAAGCAGGTGTTGATAGAATCCCTAGGTCTCAGGATGTAGTCTCGTCTGAATGTTCGCTGGCAGCCTCTAAGTTCACAGAGACAGCTGTAGTCAGGACACAGACAGACCTGAAGCTGCTGAAGATACTACCTTTTAAATTGTACTAAGTTCGTGGGGTTGGAGGGATGGCTCAGCAGTTATGAGCACTGTTGCTCTTCCAGAAGACCTGGGGTCAATTCCCAGCACCACCTTACATGACTATAACTCTACTTCCAGGGGGATCTGATGCCCTCTTCTGGCCTCCAATGGTACTCTATGCATATGGTACAGATATACAAGCAAAGCACCAGAACACATAAATAATAAATATATATTTAAAATATATACATAATATAATATAAAATATATATATTCAAAAAGTTTTAAAAACTATTTTTTAAGGAAAACACTAATTGTTAAATTAATTCTAAAGTTTCATTGGTTTATCTGAAGTGATAAAATTTAAAATCTAACCATCGGATTACTTCTAAATGAACTTCTGTAAAGAATAGGACTTGGGGGTAGGGATGCGGGTACAATTAACCGAATGCTTGTCTAGAATGCATGAAGCATTGGGTTCTCCCCCCAGCACCACATAAAAGCCATCATGGAAGTGTGTGCAATCCAGTCACATCTCTATACACACGTCAAATCCTATAGGTAACAAGTCACCATGGGGACGCTGTGGGACTGAAAAAGCATAAACATCCATTGTCGTCTGTCTGCTTCCATCATGACCTTCCCCAGGTTCCGGCCTCCTGCCCCCTCACTCAACCATTGCAGATGCCTGGGACCAGGGACCAAGGATGCCATTCTATTCCAGAGGCTGAAGACTGAGGAGGAGAAGCCACTAAGGAGAGAGCTCACTGAGTGAAGAGAGAAGGGATACCCTGGACCAAAGATGGGGTGCAGCATAAGAGATGGGACCTCATTCACCACACCCATGCCATTCTCCATTTGTCTCACCCACCTGCAACAAAGGCCACTTCAGCATCCAGTCCCAAACTCACCCTATCCCTAGGAAGGCACTCAGTCCCCAGGGAAGAGAGCTGCCAGCAAAAGGTGAACCTAGAGTCCGTATTCTAGGACACTGCGCATGCCACTGCATGTACAGACCACAGATACGTCTCTTTGAAGAAGGGCAGTCCCCAAACTATGCTCAAGCTGACTCTGAGGGCCAGAGGCATATAGCACAATATTTCTGATAGACCCAATCACGAAGCGGAGGAGATGGTGCCCCTGGTTAAGTGCTCACAGCCCATGCGTGAGGACCTGAATCTAATCCCCAGAATGCATGACTCCAACACCACCACCACCCCACAAAAAAAGTGAAAATCTTTGCCTCAAAACACAAGGAAGACACTGGAAGTTTGATCTCTGGCCTCCACACACACCAGCGCACATGCACACACACACACACACTCACACATACAAGCACAAACAAAAACACTCAATCCAGATGGTAGTTCCAGCTGCGTCAGAGCCAGGCTGCAGGGCCAGCCTGTCTGCACAACTTGCCCCAGTCGCCACTTCCCTGCAGACCGGGGCCTTTCAACAGCCACTCTCCGGCCCTGGAGGCCTTCCACAAGCTTCCCTTCTTTAAGCCCTTTTCATCCAGCAACCGGTGGACAGGCAGAGGGGAGGGGCCGTCATAACTCCGAGTTCCACGTTTCAACAGGCTGCCCCGGCCAACGGCATAAATCAGGACGTGTTTTAGTGTTTCGGGCCAGAGGAAATGGTTCTCCAGCTAGGTTCCCTACTGTTTCTTAAAGTGATTATTTTGATTTAAACCGCTGCCTGGTGGCAAGACTGCTAGCTACCAGCTCCAGTTCGTTTGTCCTGGGAGCTCAGAGCACAAAGAAACCCTGTTTGCTGGCTTGCTGGGGACCTCCTCCAGGCCACTCAAGGTGGGCTCTGGATACTCACTCCCCCAGACAGGAGAACTGGTGCCTCTCCAGAGGAGAAACCAACCCCAAAGACACCGTGTGGTTACTGCCGAAGGCTGTCACCTGAGCTGTTTTCCTGCAGACCTTTGGACTAGCTTCAACATATCAGGATCTTCCAAATCTGCAATTCACGGGGAAGAAGAGGGCCCCGACTCAGTCCTCCCCGGTCTAGTACCTGCTGGTCGTCTTCTTAGTCTAAAGAGCTTAAGTGAGGAGACGAGCCTATTGTGTTTAGCCATCCACATGAGAGTCCCAGCAGGCCCCAGCTAGGTCCCACATCTACCTGCCACATTGTTAAGGTGTCTGTAGTCTGCTTCCAGGACCCTCTCAGGTTTGCAGGGTGGAGAGGAAGGCAGAAGTCAGGTGAGATTTTGAGGCTGAAGGCTGTACACAGAGGAAAGGGCTGCCTCGGGTTTCTGCCTGTTCTTAGGGGAAGTGCTGGGAGGCAAGGGGAGGAAACCCTTGCTCATCTTCTACGCATCTGTCCTCACTTAGAGCCAACATTTCACGGTTTGCAAAATGTTGCTAAATAAAGTAAAATACATTCATGACACAGTTCAAAATTATGAATCTAATTTAAAAAAATAAGGATAGAGCCTGTCCTTAGGGGAGGCCCTGACTCACTCAGAATGTATCTTCTAGAGATTTCCAGCCAGGGTTGCAAAGACATGCTTTATCCCAGATCCTAGACGCCCAGGTCATCCTGCCAGGTGAACCCCTAAACACGGGTTATTTCAAGGATGTGTGTGCTCCAGCAAGTCATCAGCATGCAATTCTTATTCAAAACCGACTTGCTCTAATTCATACATAAGAATGAAGCCAGACAGGCTCAAAGGTCCCTAATTGGCTCCCTTCCAGCATGAACCCACTCTCTACCCTACGACCATCTTATTATAATATCAAGAAAAGGGTTTGGGTGTTGTTTGCACACTTAAGGGTATCCACTTTAGGGGTACACAATGATGAATTCTACAAAATATACACCAACACAGCCACAGTCACAATCTCCATAGGGTAACAAATAGAAGAAAATGTCACAGGGAGCTGCCTGGGTAGAGGATGGCTGGAGCAAAGGACACCGCTTTCTGGGGACACAGCCTGGGTGGGCTATTACAACCATCATCTGTGTGGTGGGGAGACGCAGTCCCCCAGAGGGCTGCTGTTTTCCACCGGGATCCCCGTAAGGAATTAAGCCTCAATGTCTTCATGTTAAAGCCAGGAGTGCCAGTCTGAGGTTGTGGCTGCTCAGTGTTCCGTAGAATGCCTACCTGGCATGCCTGAGGCCCTGGGTTCCATGCCCAGCACAGAAAAAAGAGAAAAGTGGGAGGAAAGACTAAGAATGCTGGCCAGAGTAGTGGCTCAGATGTAAGCATAAAGACCTGCCTTCAACCCCCAGGATCCATGATAAAAAAGATTTTAAGCCAGGCATGGTGACATGTGCTTATAATTTCAGCACCAGGAAGGTGGGCATGGCAGAATCTGGGGCTTGCTCACAAACACAACCCACTGATGGAGTTCCAGGCCAATGAGAGACCCTATCTCAAAAAGTAGTGTGTAGGAGCTACACATTATGTATAGTAACGACTGTCTTCTAATCTCTCCACACCCACGCACACACGCATCCACAAGCTAACAACACCGTACGGTAGGTTCTAAGTTTGACAGTGTCTACAATTATGTTCCCCCAAATAGAAGGAAGCCCAAACTTCAATGTAACTACATCTGATGACAGACCCTGTAGGAAGGTGGCAAGTGTAAAACCTAAGGGAAAGGTTCTAATTCCAGGCCTCCCGCCCTTATAAGAAGGGGAAGAAGCACCGATTCTTCCTCTGTCCCTCCAATGAGGAGACATCAAGACAGCTGCAGTCAACAAACCAGGATGAGCACCCCCAAAAGGAACTGAGCCAGCTGGCACCTGGACCTCAGGCTAGCAGCTTCTAGACTGTGAGCAATAAGCGCGTGTGTACTTCAGCTGCTCAGTCTGTAGCTCTCTTAAGTGGCTAGCCAGGCTGACAAAGGCAGGCTTGGGGGAGAAGCAAAGTTTTCCTAGGAAATCTCAGGTGAAGGCCCATCCCCAAAACATCAGGGAGTCAACTATTCAAGTGGGCAAGGGGCCGGGGGGGGGGGGGGGGGGGGGGGGGAGGTTCCAGACTTACCTGTCCCTGTGGTCCCTCCCACAAGCACCCTCTGCTGCTGGCCTGATCATCATCTGGAGAAGAGCTCTGGAAAGCCAAAGGCTAAAGGATGTCTTTCCACTGACTGTCCCAATACCTCCTAAGGGATATGACATCCAAACACCCGGGACTTCTGTAAAATCACAGTTCCCAAAATTCTCTGTGCGGGTCAGAAAGATGTGCCGAGGCCCCTGAAGATACCAGGGTAACCACAGGAGACAGTGTGGAGGGACCTCGGAGCGGAGCTGAGGGCACTGAGGAAAGACGGGGCGAGAGCTGCTGCAAGCGCCTGGAGCCGCCAATGGCCTCAGCTGCAGCGGGGCAACGGGAAAGAGAGAGGCCAATCCAGGGAGAGTCAGGACTTGAGCGGACACAACCGTCTCAGCACACAGGCCAACAGGGAGATGGCAGGTGTTGGCAGTGGCTGGTTTTGCAAAACAGGAGAGCGGTGACTGCTAAGGGGCTGGCCGCCCACCAGCAGAATACCTGACGCCTTAGGACTGGCCAGATGGCTCAGTGGGTGAAAGTACCTGCTACCAAACCTGATGACCTAAGTTGGATCCCCAGGACCCACACAGCCGCAGGAAAGACCTAAGTCCTGAAAACTACCCTCTGACCCCCATGTGTGCCAAGACATGTGCATGTGTGTATGCGCGCGCGCGCGCGTGTGCACACACACACACACACACACAAATCAAATAAATGTGTTTTACTATTAGTCAGATCAGTGGCTGCTGTGGTCTCACAGTCCTAAGAACCAGAGGCCTCACCTGTCTCCTGACCTGTAGGGGTTGGCAGTCCTTTGAACACAAGATCTGTCACAGAAAATAGATCTCAAGTCTCTAAATGGAAGATACACCCCCCAAATGGGAAGTAGTTGCTATCTGCAAGCCACACAGCCTCACAAGCCCTCTACCACTAGAAAGGGCTCACACACCAACCCCCTCCCCATTTTCCACAGAGACTGGAGGATGCCAAGGGAGACTGTGGGGTTGACTTTCATTCTGTCTGTTCCTCAAGGCCAAGCTGCGCAGTCAAGCCCCAACCACCCTGCTCCATGGCAGGTCTTCCCAGGGCTGTTTTTCTCATTTCCAGATGGAGCATGCCACGGGCTGGGGCAGGAGGCGGGGGCTGAGAACGCCCACCCAGCGCAGACTCGGGACCCTGCTCTCCCTTGCCAGGGTGCTGGAGACAGGAAGACTTCCTTCATGTCTCCACTACCACCCAACTTGCCGTTCCCTGGAGTTCAAGTTCCTGTGCGGGGCTGGGCTTGAGTGTGTCTTTGATCTTGAAAGCAACACCCACTAGACTCACTGTCCAGGGCAGAGGAGGGCAGGATCCAGCTCTGCAGAACTCCCAGACCAGCCCGCATCCCCCAGCCTGCACCCCTCCCCCACCCCATGTGGTCAAAACCACCTCGAAATGGAAAACAGATGAGCCTGCTGCAGGAAAAGTTATTTATATTATGGGATACTTCAGAGCAAGCAGAGACTAGAAGAGGTTTATCACCTGGGGCAGGAGACTAATGACAGTTGAGTCTTCTCACACCGAAGGGGCGGATGTGTTTTATGGAGGATGGAGAGGAGGAAATGCGTTGGTTTGATCTTATTTCTTGATCTCTCTTTCTAATGGCCTGTGAGCCGGGCAATTCCAAGCCATCAAATACAGATAACACTCAACGAGCCTGCACAGAATTCTCTTCCTGGGAACCCCGTGAAAGCCAAGACCAAGACTGAAGTGTAGAATGCACAGAACCTACACCTAGGTTCTGCTCCTTTTCCACAGAGGGGGCTTAGACCGCAGATGTGGATACAGCAGGCTCTGTGTCCTGCCGCTCACTTTCAACTCCACTGGTGACGTTCTGTTTTGATTTTTAAGTAACACTGGATGTGAAGCATTGATCTACCCCCTGTGCTGTCCCTGATGGGACATTTTTATGATATCCACAGTGCATGAAGGAAATAAGCATTCCACAGTACTGTATTCCAAGTCCTAAAACAATTTCTGCTCCCAGGAAATACCCTTTTCCAGGAAAATCGGGACTCTTTTTTAAAGATTTTTATAAGCTTGTGTGTGAATGTGTATGCACGCACATGCATGCACACCCCTCACACATGCCACAGCTTTCATGTGGGAATGAGAGGACAGGTTACTTTGTGAGTCAGTTCTCTCCCACCTTTGTGTGGGTTCTGGGGATCGGACTTGAAACATCAGGCTTGTGTGGTAAGCATTTTGACCTCCGAGCCATCTCTCTGGCCCCAGGATTCTTTTCATACTATTACAAAGATGCTCAACTTCACTAGCCATCAGGGAAACGCAAATCAGAACTAAGGCTGGGGACTGGGGAGATGCCTAGGTCAGCTGGGCAAGCATGAGGACCTGGGTTCAACAGCCAACACTCACACAAAAAGCCAGGGGCAGTAGCTTGTTTGTAATCCCAGGTCTAGGGGCACAGGAAGAGACAGAGGACTCCTGGGGCATGCTAGCTGGTCAGTCCAGTGCAAGTGGCCAGCCTCCAGGATCGGCAAGAGCCTGCTCTAAAAATTAAAGTAGAGAGCGATCAAAGGAGGTAGTCAAAGTTGCCCTTTGGGCTCCACCTGTACGAACACATACTTTCACATGCACCTGACCTCCTACACGCACACACACACCCCACATACATACACACACACACACACACACACACACTTCACACACACACCTCACTCACATACACACTTCACATACACATCCCACACATTCACACACTTCTCACATACACACTACACACATACACTTCACACACACACCTCACACGCACACACTTCACATACCCACCTCACACACACTACACACACACACACACACACACACACACACACACACACACACACACACACACAATGACACTGAAGTTCCACTTTACTCCAGCCAGAAGAGAATCATCACAAAGACATGCTAACATCAATGTTAATGGGCATGTGGAGAGGAAAGGAACTTTTTCAAGCTACCAGTGGGAATCCAGACTAGAGCAGCCACCGTGGAAATCAATCTGGAGCGCCTTCAAGAACTAAAATCAGGACTCAACACCAGACTTGTGACCCTGAGGGGCAGTTCTGCCTAAGTCCCTCCACATGCCCCTCAAACAGGGCATCTTGCCCTTCACTGAGCATTCTAGATATCATTTGAAAGTGATGAGAACACTCACTGAACATTAGCCTGTCTGGCCTTCATGGAGGACCAAACCTTCATGGTGTGTTTTAGTGGTTCCAAGAAGACCACAAAAAAAAATCTCTCCTAACTCCTGGGTGTCAAACTGAAGCTGCATTAAGTGTGTGTTAACGTTGAACAGTAAGTTTCCTGCCAGGCAGCTCGAACACCTTCAAATCACTGAGTGAAGCCATTGGTGTGTTGCACAAATCTGCTGAGGTCACTCCTGGGTATCTGCATGGCTTTGTTTCAACTGTTAACTAGACACGTTCCATGACCTGTTTCTCATAATTTATCACAGGTATATAAAATCAACTGCGTGGTGGTGGCACATACCTTTAATCCCAGCACTCAGGAGGCAGAAGCAGGTGAATTTCTGAGTTCCAAGACAGCCAGGGCTACTCAGAGAAACCCTATCTTGAAGGATAGATAGATAGATAGATAGATAGATAGATAGATAGATAGATAGATAGATAGATAGACAGATAGATGATAGAAGATGATAGATAGATAGATAGATAGATAGATAGATAGATAGATACATACATACATACATACATACATACATACATACATACATACATACATAGATGACACTCATGTGACTCCAGACAAGTCATCCCCAAACAGGTCCTACAGTTGCAGTAGACATCTTTAGATTCTGTGCACAGAGATGCTGCACCAGCTCATCCAGTATCATTTTATCATTTGAGAAATGTACACCTAGGCCTGGGGGCAGAGCTCAGTGGTAGAGTGAGTGATGGGCATGTACAAGGTCCTAGGTTGTAACTAGCACCAAAAGTGGTAATAAAATAGAACTTCTTATTATTTTAAAAGACTTATTCATTTTTTTAAAAAAAAGATGTGTTCATTCACATGTATGGGGGGGTATGTACCTGTGCACTAGGAGAGGTCAGCAGAGCGGCCCAGCCTCCCCCCCTAGCACCTGCACCTCTTTATTTGTGGTAGAGTCTCTCCCTAAGACTGGCTGGAAGCCAGCAAGCCCCAGTGACCCTTCTGTCTCCATGTGCTCAGTGAGTGCTACAGGCATGTGTGGAACTCCCAGCTCACTACATCATATGGATGCTGGGGTACCAGCTCTGGTCCTCACGACAACCCTGATCCTCACAACTGTGCCGTCAGCACTCACAAACACTGAGTCATCTCTCCAACCACACCAAAATGGACTTAAAGAAGAAAGTAAACGAAGTAGATCATTGTCAGCTGACTGCCCTGGAAGACACTCTATCCTATCACATCGGCTCACGGTTCCTTCCACCTCCTGGTGTCCCTGACGCTACCTTCACGCCTCATAGAGCAACTGCGACTGCTTAAAAGCAGTGAGTCTGTCCCACGCGATGTACAGGGAACACTGCAATGTAACACAGGATGCTGGGATGATGCACTACTATGACACGAAGGGCCTGGATTCCACTAGGAGTCAAGAGAAAAGCAAAACAAACAAACAAACAAAACCCAGAACTTTCCAGAACAGATATCACGTACTGGATATTACCATTTCCTCTGCATACAAGAAATGCGAACCCATTTAATGTCAAGGAGAATTCTGTGAAGCACACAGACTTACAAGGAAGTGAACGAGGTAAGAAGATTCAGGAACACAGGAAGGAAGCTGGAGGGGAATAAAGTCCACCAAGTAAGCTGAGAAAAATCTCCTCCAAAAAAGGAACCGTAGGAGGGGAGATGGCCCAGTCTGCAAAGTGCTCGCTAAGAACCCCCTCTAAAAAACATGGGCGTCGTGGCGTGTAATCCCCGCGCTAAGTAGGCCTCTCAAGGCCGGTGGATCCCTGGGGTTTGCTTAGCAGTCAGCACAGCCTACTCTGTGAGTGCCAGACCAGTGCAAGACATGGCCTCCAAAGAACAGGTGGGAGATGCCTGGCGAATGACACCTGACACTGACCTCTGACCTCCACATGCATTATACACACGTGTGCAGCTGCACACACAAACACAGACAGACACAAATGTTCACACAAATGAGTCTTTCAACATGGCACCCTAGCACATATTGCCAGTCCAAGCATGTGGGCAGCTGAGGAAGAGTCGGCACAGGTCTGAGGAAAGCCTGGACTACACAGTCGGGACCCTGTCTCTATAATGAACAGGGAAGGAGGAAGAAGCGAGAGAAGAACAGAGAGAGGGAAAGAGGGAAGGAGAGGACACATGAAGACACAGAGGAGGCAGCCAAGAGAGAGGCCTCTGCAGAAACCAACCCAGCTCCTGTCTGAACTTTGACCTTCAGAGCCATGAGCTTTCTATTGCCTAAGCTGTCCTGTGTGAGGAGGGTTCCGCTTTGGTAGCCCTGGACTGGCGCTCTACCCTAAACAGACAGCTACACCAGCGTTTGGTGAGGGCCCCAGTCACCAAAAGAATTGGGGCTGTAGCTCAGTTGGTAGTAGAGTGCTTGCCTGGCATGCACAAAGCCCTGAGTTTGATCCTCAGCACTACATAAACCCAGCTTGAAACCCCACTGTTTGGAAGGTAGAGGCAGGAGGATCAGACTTCAAAGTCATCCTCTGGCGACCCTTGAGTTTCAGGCTACCATGGGATGGATACACAAGACCTAAGCAATGGGAACAGCTTTATTACTCACAGCAGACAGAAGAGAATTCCAGCTGGCTTCTTTCATGTGTTAATCTGGATGTTTCAGCCTGTAGCCGCCATCCCCTGCTTCCTTATGTGACCCTTGAGGTGCCAAGATGCAAGCTAACTCCTATCCTGGAAGCAGCCCTGACCTCCGGGGACCCAGTGCACACTGTATACCGTGTGGCCAAGAGAGAAGCAGACTTCGACCCTTGAACCCATCGTCATTCCCTGGAGATCCTCCCACCCCTCTCCTTGCATACAACTCTGCAGGGTCCAGCAATTTTTAAATCCCTGTCTGTCCTAGAAAGTGTGGCAGGAGAATGGTGACTACAAGCTGAACGTCACGATTAACACACGCAAGAAGCTGGCAGGGAAAGACGGGAATCCTTTCCCTACCTGGGCTTCATCTAACCAACAGAGCATGCACAGCCCTGAAAAACAGGTGCTATGCAAAGGTCCTATAAAGAGCTACATACCTCATGGCCCGGGGCTTTGGGGAACGCTTTCCTTAGCTCACTGTCCCCTTCCAATCTTGGAAGACCTTTCCCTTTCAATTTTTTAATTTATTCTTATTATTTTAAATTATGTGCATGTGCCTGTCTAGGTGTGTGCACGTGTCTGTCTGTGGGTGTGTGCATGTGTCTGTGTATGTGTGCATTTGTCTGTCTGTGGGTGTGTGCATGTGTCTCTGTGTGTGTGCATTTGTCTGTCTGTGGGTGTGTGCATGTGTCTCTGTGTGTGTGCATTTGTCTGTCTATGGGTGTGTGCATGTGCCCTGTCTAGGTGTGTGTGGGTGTCTGTCTGTGGGTGTCTGTGGGTGTATGCATGTGTCTGTCTGTGTGGGGTGTGTGCATGTGTCTGTCTGTGGGTGTGTGCATGTGTCTGTCTGTGGGTGTGTGCATGTGTCTGTCTGTGGGTATGTGCATATGAAAACACTTGCCAGGATGTCAGATCTCCCTGGAGCTGGAGTTACAGGTGGTTGTGAGCCACCTGATGTGGGTGCTGGGAATTGAACTCAGGTCCTCTGGAAGATCAAAGATCAAGATTTGCTCTTTACCACTGAGCCATGTCTCTTTCTTAATGAACTGTCTCTATTTATATTTCTAACCATTCTTCCATGTCCATGATGTAATCTTTTCGCTCTGGGACATGCAGGAGAGCCTGGAACCAGGTGCCCTCTCATCTCAAGCAAGTCGCCAAGCTTTAAACATGCTTTTTTTCTTCTCTCCCTCTCTCTCTCTCTCTCTCTCTCTCTCCTCCCTCCCTCCCTCCCTCCCTCCCTCCCTCCCTCCCTCCCTCCCTCCCTCCCTCCCTCCCTCCCTCCCTCCCTCCCTCTCTCTCTCTCTCTCTCTCTCTCTCTCTCTCTCTCTCTCTCTCTCTTATTTTCCACGAGGCCTGCAGTCATTCCCTGAGCAGAGGGTGACCTGACCATCCTCCAGGAGGATGCAGGTCGAGGGAAGACATGCCCGGGCAGTGTCACTGTCTCCTGCCACTTTCTGGGAAGGCAGGCAGGGAAAGACTTCCCCTTTGAGAGCTTGGGTTGCCTCCTCTCTGTGCCCAGTGGAGGAGGCGCCTGGGGCGGGGCTAGGAGCAACAGGGCGGCCTTGTTTCCTGCAGGTTCAACAATCTGGTTTTCATTGAACACAGTCCTCACTGCTCTCCCACCACATTTTTCTTTAATTATGATAAAAGAGGGTAACTTAATCAAGCATAAATCCTGTTGAAATGAACAGGAGAAAATAAGGGGGTTAACGTGATGGAGCGGGGGAGGGTGGAAACTTCACCCACAGATCCTCCTCTGGATTTCAGAGGGAGCCTGCGTGAGGCCGCCCAGCCCAGCAAATAATGCAGGCTGTTCCCACCCAGAATCAGGACCTGATCCTACCCTGGGAAGAAGAAACAAAGGCCAGCAGAACCTGCTCTCTGGATTGAAGCACCTGAGAACGAAGACCATGGTCCACCCGGCAGGACCCCCAGACCTGTGCTCCTGAAACCACCAACCTGGGCTCCATGTCCCACACTGGGGACTAACCAGGAGAGAGGTGCTGATCATTGACTTACCTGGGCAATGCCAAAGACTACAGGCATACATTCACACTGCACGCGTGCATTCACAGGAACGCACACAACATCAACAAATAGGCATGTGCTCTCCAGACATATAAACAGCTGCTGCCCCTATGAGGTCCCTGGGGGATCAGAGCCTCAGCCCTACTCTATACCTACAGAATCAAACACTCTGGTGTGGATTGGGAAGGGTTTTGCCTGGGTTCTAGACTGAAGACCCAGGCTAACATCAAGGACCCACTGAAACTTAGGGGTGTATGGCTTCCATACACAGAAGCAGTCCTGACTGAAAACAAGGGAGAAAAATCACACTCATTCATACAAAGAACTCATACAAAGAACACTTAGCTCTCAGGGTTTCCATATGTCACAGGGAATCCTAATTACAGATGTGATCTGACTTGCCATGCTTCCAGACGAGGAAGAGTTACGCAGAAGGATTCAGTCCAGCAGGGCACAGGATCAGGAGTCAGAACTGAGCCCTGCTCCCTGTCGCCTTGCCCCCCCCCCCCCCCCACAACATCACACATAATGCCAAGTGTCACACAGGACTCCAGGAAAACAAGAAAATCCTCCCTTCCAGGGAGTGACCTCTAAGAAGGAAGCCAAGCAGCCTGGATCCAGAGGAGCACAAAGTTTTGGTGGTCATCCATGGGAACTTGGGAGGTCCCTGCAGGGAGGGTAACACCATTGCAAAGGTTCTGGGCAGAGTCTCAGCTCTGCTCAGGAGTCTGTCTCCTGCACACACTTGGAAGGCTTGAGTATTTTCTGGAGTCTTTGATTCTAGACGGAAGATCTTGAGAAGTCTTTCCAGTGAACAGGAATGGATGGGTGTTGGAGTCACTTAAAGGGGGCACACCTCAACTGGAGTGATCAGTATTGAGAAAACCATGTAAGGTCTCCCTCAAGCATTTCCTGTGGGACATAAGAATCACAAGGCCAGGGTACTGCACCAGAGGGTTCATGGGGTTATTCTGGAAAGAGGTACAGACTCATAAAGGCAATTAGAGACTCCAGTTGGGGTGGTCTAAATAAGGCTTGGGAAAAAAAACAAAAACAAAAACAAACAACAGGACAGGCCTAAAGGGCCTGGCTTCTAGGTTGGCAGAAAGAGAGAGATGCTGAGCAGCTCAAGGAGGCCCTCACTCTCTGAGAGCCCATGCTTCTCACATGACGGGGAGGCTGCGGCGCCCAAGGACAGATGGGCTGGCCATGGCGCCTTCTACAACACTAGGTGATTCCTATATGTGAAAGAAGCCGGCAACCAGAGCCGCCCCCTGCTCTCTGGACAGATGCAAAGACACTTGCTGAAACCCAGGAGTGGTAACAAAGCTGCCCGGAAGGAGAAGTCGCTCCGGGAACAGGCGTGTGATAGAACGCACAGAGGGGAGACAGCTTGGTCAGCAGACCCGAGCTGGAGACCCAGAACCCTCATTAAAAACAAAACAAAACAGGTGTGGTGTGTGGGGGCATATGTTTGTAATTCTAGCACTGGGAAAGTGGAGAAAGGCTGGTCCCTGGGCCTCCCTGCAATCAGTCCCTGCTTAGGAAGTTCCAGGTCAGTGAGACACACTGCCTACAAAAAAAAAAGGAAGGGAGGGAGGGAGGGAGGGAGGGAGGGAGGGAGGGAGGGAGGGAAAGAGAGAAAGAAAAGAAAAGAAAAGAAAAGAAAGAAAGAAAGAAAGAAAGAAAAGAAAGAAAGAAAGAAAGAAAGAAAGAAAGAAAGAAAGAAAGAAGAAAAGAAGTTCCCTCTGGCTTCACACATACACATGCACTTATATAAGTATGAGAGAGAGAGAGAGAGAGAGAGAGAGAGAGAGAGAGAGAGAGAGAGAGAGAGAGAGCGCACTACAATGGACTGTGTTTGCATTTCCCCTAAATTCATGTTGACTCTCTAATTACCATAATGGTATCTAATGGTGCAGCATGGGAATCGATTAGGTTGACCCTGAAGCCACGAGGGTGGGGCCCTGACATGGATTTAACTACAAGACCAAGGGGAGTTTGCTGCTTTCTATACCGTGAGGACACAGAAAAGACCGGCCTGGGCCTTGCCGACTGAACATAAGCTCGCAGCCTCCAAAAGGGCCAGACGTGAATTTCTGTTGTTGAAGACAACTTGATCAAATACAGCAAAAGGATCTATGTAGTAATTTCTTCCTCCCATAGTCCAGAGGCACTCACAAAGATGTTCGACGCTGGTAGCCACCCATGAATCACAATTCTGAACTACTCGGAAATACCACTTCCCACCTAGGATGGGTTAGTCTTAACTGTCACCTGAAACAATCGCCTGGGAAGGGGTGCTCAGGGAGGGATGTCCACTTTAGGTGGCCTATGGACATGTCTATGGGGGACTGTCTCGACTGTATTCAGGTGGGCGGCACTGTTCCCTGGGTTTGGGTTCTGGACTGTGTTAAGACTAGAGAAGGCCAGCTGAGCACTAGTGTGCACTAATCCATGGCTCTGTTCTAGACTGTGAAGGGAAGCTGGTTTTTCAGCTCCTGCGGAGTTCTGCTGCCCTGACGGCACCGCTGTGGTGGACTGCGCCTTGACCCGTCCTCTCAGAAGTTGCTTTTGTTGGGGGATTTTATCACAGCAACAGCAAACAAAATGAAAGCAGATGATTCTACTAAAAATGACTGAGTATAGGGAGAGGTAAACTGAGGTTGACCCTCTGGCTGCTACATGTACACACACACACACATATACACGCACACACACATGTACACACATGCACACATTACATGTACACACATGTACACACATGCACACATATACATGTACACACACGTGCACATATACATGTACACGTACATGCACATATACATGTACACACACATGCACACATATACATGAAAAAGTGGGAAGAGGAAGGGAGGAAAGGGAAGGAGGGAAAAAGAATGAAAGTGAAAGAGGCAAGAGGGAGGGAGAGACGGAAGGAGGGAGGGAGGCGGGGGAGCTGGCGAAGAGGATATAGACCCATTGGAACCCTCACACACGGACGGTCAGACTTTAAAGAATGGCAGGCAGCCTGGCAGTCTTCCCATATAAAAACCTGCACACAGATATTCACAGACGCATTGCTCTAAGGGCCACGATGTAGAAACAATTCAAGTGTCCACACAATGGCAAGTAAATAGAAAGAGCCGTATCAAAGTAATGGAATACAATTCAGCCACAAAGAGGAATGAGTATGTAGCACATGCTCCAACATGGATAAACCCCAAACCATCATGCTGGAAGCCAATCACAAAAGACCACTTAGGTGAAATGTCAAGATCAGGCAAATCCAACGGGACAGAGGGACACTGGCAGATGGCTAGGGTGGGTGGTGGAGGTGGGGGCAGGGGACGATGGCTAACAGGCATGGAGTATCTCTGTAGGGGCAAGGGAAATGATCTAAAGATTGCCGGTAGTTCTGGCACAACTCAATGAATGTGTATTTTAAACACTAAATTAAACGGCATGTGAGTATTATACCGAAGCATAAAGACAGCAGTGACTACAAGGCCAGCAGCAGGGTGCTTGCCTAGAAGGAATGATATTCTAGGTTCAATCCCAGAACCAAAGACAAAACCTTAAAAAGCCAGGTGTCTTAGGAATGAAAAGAAACGGGTATCGTAGAATGAAATCTGCAACCCCAGCAGAGACAAGGAGGAGGCAGGAGGATTATGAGTTCACAGCTAGCCTGGGTTATACAGGAAGAGCTAACCTGGGTTATCTGGGAAGATTCTGTCAAAACGGGAGAGAGGGGCTCACAAGACCCCACCCATCCCTCGGGATCGGTAGGCAGTTTACAATTGGTAGGGGAGGGAAAGACTTTTTCTTCAGTGGTGTAACCACAGGCAAGGAGGCCCTGCTCCTGTGAGAAACCCCTCACCCCTCACTACTGTGAGCAACTCTAATGAAATGAATCACATCCTGTGCCCTCCCACCCTCCAGACAGATAGACAGGCAGGCAGACACACACACACACACACACACACACACACACACACACACACACACACACACGACCTTAAAGTAGAAAGGGGATCTATAGAAATGAAAGAGGAACAAGAGAGAGTAGCGGACACTGAATACCATCAAAATATGACATACACACGTGTGAAACATAATGAAACCCATGACTGTGTTTAATTAGTATATTGCAATAAAACATTCATTGTTTTAAAAGACCAATTTAGAGCCGGGCGGTGGTGGCGCACGCCTTTAATCCCAGCACTCGGGAGGCAGAGCCAGGCGGATCTCTGTGAGTTCGAGGCCAGCCTGGGCTACCAAGTGAGTTCCAGGAAAGGCGCAAAGCTACGCAGAGAAACCCTGTCTCAAAAAAAAAACAAAAACAAAAACAAAACAAAACAACAAAAAAAAGACCAATTTAGAAATGTTGGAACCGGAAGCGAAGGAGAACAAATCCAGACAACTGCAAAACTAGAAAATAAAAGGGGAGGGGAGCAGACAAGGCCCATAAAGTGGCCAATGAGGGGAATGAGGAGAGGGTGGAGGTCAGCAGCCATGAGCCCCCAATACCTTGGCAGAGCACACCCAGACACTGCCTCTCAGCCTGACCCTCAGCCTCAGCCGAAGTGAGCTGTGACGTTTCCTGGGGCCGTAGCAGCACAGCATGGGAAGAGCACATGGCATGGAAGAATTCTTCACCTCATGGCAGCCAGGAAGGAGAAGGAGACAAGGAGAGTCTGGAGCTGCAATACCCCTCAGGGACAGAACTTCCTCCCCCTGGAAGCCACCTCTTCAAGGTCCCCACCGCTTCTCAACACCTCCACACGCTAGGAACCTTCAGCACATGGGAATTTAGAGAAATTCCTGACCCAAACCATAGCAGTGGAGTTTGGGGACTGAGTGCCCAGGTCCCCTTGAACACAGGAGGCTCTCATCCTGGTCACATGAGATTAATGGCCCTTCCCACAACATGCTTGGATTATCTAGGTTATAGGACGCTTTGCCCTAAAAAAATAAAAATATAAAATGAACCTTTTGGTTCTGACTGGCTTTTAGCCAGCATACATCTGGTTTTTCCCATGGAGAAGGCACTGGGGGCTAGAGGTGCAGCTCGGTGGTAGTGCTTCTAACAGAGTAGAAACCATAGGCATTTGGGCAGCTTCTTCATGTAGCTTCATCTCCCAGCCCATGAGCACATGATGTGTCGTCTCTAATGCCCCCATCCCCAGGATTCTGGGAACACAGCCATGGACATCAGGCCTCTAGAGATGGGCAGAGAAATAGGACGAGTGTCAATGCACACAGAGGAGGGGCAGGAAGTCTAGTTCTGTATTTAAGAGCTACACTCTCAATTATGCCTTATATGTTATAAATTCCCCTGCCAAAGTTTGCAGGAAAACGTTGCCATAGATCAAAGTGTGTGAAGGGGACTTGGCCTGGACTGTGAAAGTCACATGAGTCAGACGCCTGTGGCAAGCTAGCCACCTTGCCAAGACAGTCTCAGGTCTAGCTTCCCCCTCCAAGCAGGAGTCCTGTGAACCATTCCCCACATCCCTGGGGGCTTGCCAAGACACTGATGAGGATGGAATGTCTTCAGGCCATGCTCATTTCAGACAACTTACTTAAAAGACAAAGGAAGGACCAGATAAATCACATCTGGAGCATCCTCACGGGCCATGTGTTTTATTTATGCTGCTGTTACGCACCCCATTCTGTCTTCCCCCTGTCTGCTCCAAAGGGGAAGTGGGGAGGGTCATGAAGATAAAATTCTTCAACAGTGACTTAACCCACAAGCTTTGTAAATGTAGTTAAGTTCAAGGGCATGGGAGTCCCCCTTGGTGGGAAGTGTACAGCTCCTTGCAAAATGTTCTTCCCAACAGCCAACTCTTCCACAGAATTTTCTGTAGTATGCAGAATCTCCATCGAGCAAAGCTAAGGCTAAAACCTTTCTCGGTGTGAATTTCAGACACAGTGATTCCTCACAGAGATAACAGGACACTGTAAGAGCGATCTCCTGCGTCCTTTCACAGGACGAAGGGAGAAACAACATGAAACCTCCCTCCCACCCCTGTCCTTAAGCTATGAGCTGGCAGATTATAAACTTGCTACCTGTAGGAGGTGTCCCAAGTCCCCACTAGGGACTCAAGGAATCAAAAGATACAATGGCAAAACCCATTTTTATATTTTTGCCCAATTTAACTGAAAAAAAAAAATGACATGCTTTTGTGGTATGGTTAGGGTAACTGCTCCCTGTGATAAAGGGTTGGTCCTGAGCCTCGGGCATTACTGGGGGTCGAGTGGGGGGTGGGGGATTGTCTGTCTCCTCTTGGCTTCCCAACATCTGTGAGGTAAGCCTATCTCCACTAGAAGCTCCCATGAGCTCTGACTCATTACAGGCCCCAGAGCCAAGGGCAACAGACCACTGAGTGAGACTGTGGAAGGATAGGACACAATAAACCCTTTCCCTCCTATTTTAATATGTGTGTACACATCTGCGTGTGTGTATTCACATGTGTGGGCATGAGTATGTATGCAGGTGCATGGGCACATATGTGCATAAGTGTGGAGGTCCATGAGGCTGACATCCAGTCTTCTTCAGTCGCTCTCCACAGTATCCACTGAGGCAGGGTCAGTCTCTCAGACAAACCCGGGGCTCACCCCCATGGGCTAGGTAGCATGTTCAGGGCATTAGAATTACAGGCGGCTACCATGCCTGCCCGGTATTTACATGCGTTCTGGAAATGCAGACTCCCGGCCTATATAGCAAGCATGTCATTCACCCAGCTGTCTCCCCAGCTCAACTTTCTCTCTGTATAAATTGATGACCACAGGCATTTTGTCACAACTATGGGAAGCCAAATTTGCTAACAGCTTCCTACTCTTTAGAGACAAAGGTCTCAGGACAATGGTTTGGCAATTATATCTAAACAATGGGTAGGAAGGTAGATGCCAGAGGCCAGGGGCAGGCTGGAGCAAGGGGTAAGGACAGAGAAGATGTTAATTGAAGTCTCGGACTAAGGAATACATTTCAGTTCTGCATGGTGATCACAGTTAAAGATGTGTGGTATAGTGGATTCTTGTGTTCCTATCACACACACACACACACACACACACACACACACACACACGCACGCACGCACGCACGCACGCATTCACACACTTGCACCGCATGTGAATGCCATCAACCTGGTGATTTACATGCTAATTAGGTGGCAGGATCTCCCTCTAACGCACGCATAAATGAAAGCACACACTGTGCCCTATAAATAAACAATTATCAGCCAATAAATATTTGTGGAAGTCAAATGAGGAAGGAAAAGGAGTCATTTCATCTTCTCCCTGACAGGGAGTTGCTGTGCAGGCCAGGCTGGCCTTCAATTCCTGTCCTCCTGTGCCAGGGGAGGGACCAAGAAATGATAAGGCAGATTAACACGTGAGGGGCTGGAGGCGGACTCAGAGGTTAAGGCATTTGCTTCTCCTCCAGAGGACCAGAGTTCGGTTACCGGTACTCACAGGGTGGCTCACAACCACCTCTAGCTCCAGTTCCAGGAGATCTGATTTTTTTTTTTTTTTTTTTTTTTTTTTTTGGCTTCTTTGGGTACTGTGTATGGGTGTGTGCTGCATATACCTTTATGCAAAGAGTCACTGATAAACATTTAAAAATAAAAGTACATCTCTTTAAGAAGAAAAGATCATCATGTGAACATGTCTGCAGAGGACTGGCAGCCCGTCCTCACCAGGCAGTAGCCAATGAGCACATCCAGATACCACCCTGATGCTTCTGAACACTCCTAGGCTCGCTTGCCCACATCTGCTCTGGAGAGTGCTTTTCCCTTTCTCACTAAGTCTCTATTTCTATTCCATGCCTAACTTAAAAAGGCACAGCTTTTCCCCCATCTCTTCCTAGAGGCTGCCTGGTTTCACCTAATCTACATCATGTTTTTTCTCTTAAACTCTAATAAAATTATCTTTCCAACCACCATCTGAGTCCACTAAATACTTTTATTAATGAGGCTAAGAACCCCCAAAAGATTTTCCTGGGTAACACACCTGCCTCAGGCCCCTGAGTCCTAAGTTCTTCTTCTTTTCTTCTTCCTCTTCTTCTTCCTCTTCTTCTTCCTCTTCTTCTTCTTCTTCTTCTTCTTCTTCTTCTTCTTCTTCTTCTTCTTCTTCTTCTTCTTCTTCTTCTTCTTCTTCTTCTTTCTCTCTCTCTCTCTCTTGAAACAAGCTTTCTCTGTGTAACAGCTCTGGCTGTCCTGGGGACTACCTTTGTAGACCAAGCTGGCCTCGAACTCACAGAGATTCACCTGCCTCTGTCTTCTGAGTGCTGGGATTAAAGGTGTGTGCCACCACTGCCCAGCTCATCATTTCATTTTCGAAGGGGCATCATGTAACCAAGGTAATTATGTAAACGTTGTCATTTAAGCAAGAAAGAAATTAACTTTCTACAGGTGAATCCTTCCCACTCCTTAAGACTGAACAAGGAGACTGGCATGATAGCTCACAATGCAACTGCAGCGTTCAGGAGGCTGAGGCAAAAGATTGCCATGAGTTGGAGGCTAGCCTGGGTTACAGAGTGAGTTCTAGACCAGCCCGGGCTACAAAGTGAAATCTAGTCTCAAAAGAAACTGGATAAGAGCAAGATGACATTGCATATTCTTTTTCTTTCCTTCCTTCTCTCTTTGCTTCTTTTTTTCTCCCGACATTACACTCCCCTGTCGCCTGTGACCCAAGTTGCCAGTGCTCTCCAACCGACCCTACCTCCTCCCAAACGGAGCCACAACAGATGTTTCCTTCCAATTGCTGCCTCTAGGACATGGGCCATCCAGATGTACTGGCACACACAGAAGAAACAGCCTTGTCCCACTTTACCCGAGTCGAGCACTCCAGTGCTTTAGTTACAATAGTGATACCACAGAGAAAATGCTTTCTGGTGGATGGGCAAGGGAGTAAACATCTGCTCTTCCACTCACACACACACCCGCCTGCTGTCTGTTTACAGAGTGGCTTTCCACGGCAGAACAACACTGCCCTGGAGCTGGAATCACTGGATGCACGGGGGCTATGAAAATCTTATAAAATTAAATCAACCTTTTTCAAACC
Source organism: Peromyscus maniculatus bairdii (assembly GCF_049852395.1). Classification (NCBI taxonomy): domain Eukaryota; kingdom Metazoa; phylum Chordata; class Mammalia; order Rodentia; family Cricetidae; genus Peromyscus; species Peromyscus maniculatus. The sequence goes on from NC_134856.1 coordinate 133,908,183, forward strand.
AGGCATTGGGGGGCTGGAGGGATGGCTCAGATAGGAAAGTGCTCGTCACACAAGTGTGAGGAACATGGTCCAGATCCCCCAGCACTCATGTAAACGCTGCCTGTCATCTCAACTCCTGAGAGGCAGAGACAGAATCCCTGGAGCAAGCTGGCCAGATACAGTAGCCAAAACGGTAGGTGAGCTCCAGGTTCGGTGGGAGATACTGCCTCATACGATGGAGAGAATCCAGGAAGACACTCGAAATCAATCTCCTGAAGTTACAAAAAACGCATGCCTGAACAGGGAACCAGAAATGGTCCTTTAGGTTCCTGCTTTGCAGAGGAGACTGCCAGACATTCTACAGGACCCAGGGAGAAGCAACTGAGCGACTCTAGGCCTATAGACTGAAGATGGATGCCCCAACATTACAGAGAAACTTTGGGTGACTGTCCAGGCAGCCAGCTATCTCTGTCATTCTAGATTTTTGGAAGTTGCTTACAATGTACTCCTGTTGACTTAGTAATATTGTATCCTTCTGAGGTCTTTAATGTAGTTGAAGACTAGATAGTTATAATTTTCCTTGGTTATGATAAAAGATAAATTAGATATGAAACTTCAGACTCATAAATATAGGATAGAATGTTTTCTTTAATTTTGCCAAATACAAACGGACTAGATATTGTAACAGCCTCTTCCTAGGGGTCAACCAGCATCTCCTGACTCTTGAAAGCAGCCCCTCCAGGCAAGCGCCAGTGTCCACATGGCAGACCTCTGCTGGCCAAAGCTGGCCTTGCCTGTTTTGACATCTTTGGAGCTCAGAAAGAACAGCTTGGGGTGGGCTGTCCCATGCCATCTCCATCAGCTCTCACTGACAGCTCTACCCTGATGTTTTTCCTTGGAACAGTAACACTTCCTCTGCATACACACTAGTCTCCATCATGTGTAAAGAAGATAAATACATATGTATATACATATATACATACACATATGTATATATTCACACAAATAGATGAAACTAGATATATTACATATATATGCATAAAGATAAAACAAGATACATATATATTATAAATGCCATAGATTTCATATATACATTTGTACACACTACACATACAAAAATCTCACTCTGTCTTTCTCCATCTAAACCATTGCTCATCTTGAATTCTCTTTTTATCCCTCTACTTCATCTTATCACTTACTGGTCACAAGGCCACACACAGGTACCCTCTAAAGTTGTTTAAATAATGAATGAGCCCACTCATAAACCCAGAGACTGTGTGTGTTCATATTCTATAACACAAAAGTGCAAATACATATTTCAGAGTGATTAGCTATTCAACTTTGACCTTCCCATCCGACACACTGTGCTTTGCAGAGAAAGATGCTTCAGCTTTCATGTTTACGTGTTCTTCTGCAAGGCGACTCTGGCTCACCCTGGTCAGGAGCAATTTTCCCATGAATCACAGCAAGTTCTGGGATTGCTGTGAGGCACAGTGTGGAAAGAAAGTGGCCCTTGACAGTTCAGAATGGAGTCTAACTGCCCAGATTCACTCGCTATGTTAAACACTCTTGGGAGAATCCTTCCTGGAACCTGGCTGCCAAACTCTGAAGAAGCCACACCCTGTCAAGAGCCCAGCTTGGAGTTCCCCGGTAAAGGGCGCCTACCCACTAGTCCACCGTCGGCTGGCCCAGCCAAGCCAAACCCACAACTATATGGCACAAAGCATCATCCCTTTCAGGACCGGGGAGATGGCTCAGTGAGTGAAGTGTTTGATGTGCTAGCATGAGGCCCCGAGTTCAGGTCCCCGACCCCCACAGAAAGCCAGCCATGGTGGTATGCGTGAATCGCCCCGGAGTTGCTAGTGGGAAAGAGATGGGCATCCCTAAAGCTCAAAGGTCAGCAAATCTAGCCAATCAGCGAGCTATGAGCTCAGTGAAAGACGCTGTCTTTAAAAATAGTGTAGGGAGGGCTGTGAGATGGCTCAGTGGTTAAGAGCACTTGTTCTTTGCGGAGGACCTGGGTTCAATTCCCAGCACCCACATGGTGGCTCACAACCATCTGTAACACCAGTTCCAGAGGATCCGACACCCTCTTCTGACCTCCATGGATATCAGGCATGCACATGGTGCATATACCTACATGCAAGCAAAACAGCCATGCACATAAAATAAATAAATCTAAAAACTACTTAATTAAAAAAATAAGGTAGACAGTGAGTTACATTTGACATCACCTCTGGCCTGCACACTTGCACATGCACACACCTTCCACAAGCGTGCGCGCGCGCGCGCGCGCACACACACACACACACACACACAGTTGTTTTTAAAAACACCCCTAAATTATAGAGTAGTGTTGTCACACAGCAGCAGGTAATAGAATGCATCCCTGGGGGAGTTTCATAGCTCCTTTCATCATTTACTCATTAAATTGCACCTGATTAGGTTGGTTTGCTCTTGCCATTTGCTTTGAAAAAGTCTGTGTAAGAAGGGATTTCCCAGCTAAATCGAGTCTAAGGTCTGTGGGACACTCTCTAGCTGTGGACTCTCACATAAACACATGTATAGCTCCTGTGTCGAGTTAGCCCTGTCTGTCACAGGGGACCCCTTGTCATTTCAGGGAAGGGTCAGAGGCAAACTCTGATTCCCAAGGCCCCTAGTTCCTTCTCAAAAGGGAAGCCTCGAGGAGGCACTAGGAGGTATTAATAGAGCCGCGTCTGGGTCCATCAGCCACAGTCTGTAGGGCACCTCCTATTCGTCAGCTCATCACTGGTCCCTCATCTCTCTACCTGGGACACACCCCTCTGTCAACCACAGGGAGCTAGCTCTCTCTGGGAAGCACTGCAAATGTCACAATGGAGGACGAAGGTGTGACAGGGTCTGCTCGGCTGGGACCTCAGACATAGGTAGGGGAGGTGTGTAACCCAGGGTAGACGCACATCCTTCTTCACAGGAGCACGCTGTGCCTGGCCCGGCAACACCAGGGGCTGCGGTGACAGCCTGTAATCCACCCACTGCCGAGCAGCTGAACCAGAGGTCCAGAGCAAGTTCCACAGAGAGATGCCTTCAGGGAAGCTGTGTCCTCCCCTGAACATTCAAGCTGCAAATTACCCCTGACAAATTAACTCTCCCTTCTCTCTTGAGGGAGAAATTTGAAAAAGGGGGAGGGGCTCCAGCGGAGCGTGTCTGGTGGTCTTGTCAGAGATGTTGGAAGGGGTGTGTGGATTTGGTTTGACAAAGACTTACTGTCTGTAATTCTGTCCCTGCCTGTTGAAATCAAGTTGTGGCATGGAACAGTGATAGCTGATGCCTGGAAGGCAGCTGACAAAGCCTCAAGCCCTCATTACAGTTGAGCTCACTCAAGGAAGAGAGGAATTCCTTCATCCCCACTCTGAGGTCAAAAGACGAAACCCCTGCTTCGGAGCAGGACTACTGCAGAGAAAGGATGTGGCCAGTATGCTGGTGACCTCAAGATCCACCAACTTCAAAGAAGACAAAGTTTTGGGGGTCACAGTTTCAGGCTTGGGTGCATGGGCAATTGGCCCAGTTACTTCATTCAAGTACGGGATGAGGAATGACATCATGACCAAACATGTGAGGTGCAAAGACACTCACTGTACAGCAGCCAGGACCCAAAGACAAAAAACAAAACAAAACGAAAACCCAGAGGGGGGCTATGGTCCCAGTATCCCCTCCCATGGCACACCCCCAATGACCTAACTTCCTCTCCCACCACAGACAATCAACTTAGGAAGGTGAGGAAGCTACAGATGACAAAGACTGGCTGTTGAGGTTCAAAGAAGGCAGCTGTCTCCTAACATAAAAGGTCCAACATGAAGCAGTGGGTAGAAGCTGAAACAGTCATCCAGGACACCAAGCTAGGGTCACGGATAAAGCCAGCTAGGCCAAGTCACACTTCTCAGTGTTGATGAAACAGACTACACTGGAAGAAGAAGCCATCTAGGGAGAAGTCGGTGACTGGTTTTTAAGCTTCAAAGAGCAGTGATGGACCAAAGCAGCAATGACCTGGGCCCTTGAGAATCACATTAAATCCACTGTGGCTGTGTTCTATAAGAGAAGACAAGGCCAGGTGACAGCACAGGGTGGTTTACTAAATATTCCAGGCTCACTGTCAAGATCTACTGCTCCGGAAAAAAAGGGGGTAAATTTCCTTCCAAAGTATGACTGATCACTGACAACATAGCTAACCCTGAGCACTCTGGTGGACATGTATGGTGAGATTACCATTTCACAGCCTTTAACACCATAGTCATTCAGCAGTCCCTGAACCAAGGAGTTTGTGACGGTTAATTCTGATTATGACATTGACAGGACTTAGAATTACTGAAGACACAAATCATGTCTGTGAGAGCTTCATGTAGGTTAGGTTCATTGAGGAGGGAAGACCCACCCTGAATCTGGACAGTGTTATCCCATGGACTGGGTTCCTAGACTGAAAGAAAATGAGAGAGAAAGCTGAACATCAAACATTCATCTCTCTCTGCTTCTTAATTGTAAGTGCAATGTGGCCACTGCCTCAACACTCCTACAGCTATGACTTGTCCACCATGACTGTACCTTCTAACTGTAGACCAAACATGACTTGTCCACCATGACTGTACCATCTAACTGTAGACCAAACATGACATGTCCACCATGACTGCACCTTCTAACCGTGGACCAAACATGACTTGTCTACCATGACTGCACCTTCTAACCGTGGACCAAACATGACTTGTCTACCATGACTGCACCATCTAACTGTAGACCAAACATGACATGTCCACCATGACTGCACCTTCTAACCGTGGACCAAACATGACTTGTCCACCATGACTGTACCTTCTAACTGTAGACCAAACATGACATGTCCACCATGATGACTGTACCTTCTAACCGTGGACCAAACATGACTTGTCTACCATGACTGTATCTTCTAACTGTGAACCAAACATGACTTGTCCACCATGATGACTGTACCTTCTAACTGTGAACCAAACATGACTTGTCCACCATGACTGCACCTTCTAACCGTGGACCAAACATGACTTGTCCACCATGACTGTACCTTCCAACCGTGGACCAAACATGACTTGTCCACCATGACTGTACCTTCTAACCGTGGACCAAACATGACTTGTCCACCATGACTGTACCTTCTAACTGTGGACCAAACATGACTTGTCCACCATGACTGTACCTTCTAACTGTGAACCAAACATGACTTGTCCACCATGACTGTACCTTCTAACTGTGGACCACACATGGCTTGTCCACCATGACTGTACCTTCTAACCGTGGAACAAACATGACTTGTCCACCATGACTGTACCTTCTAACTGTAGACCAGACATGATTTGTCCACCATGACTGTACCTTCTAACTGTAGACCAAACATGACTTGTCCATCATGACTGTACCTTCTAACCGTAGACCAAACATAACTTGTCCACCATGACTGACCCATCTAACTGTGGACCACACATGACTTGTCCACCATGACTGTACCATCTAACTGTGGACCACACATGACTTGTCCACCATGACTGTACCATCTAACTGTGGACCAAACATGGCTTGTCCACCATGACTGTACCATCTAACTGTGGACCAAACATGACTTGTCCACCATGACTGTACCTTCTAACTGTGGACCAAACATGACTTGTCCACCATGACTGTACCTTCTAACCGTGGACCAAACATGACTTGTCCACCATGACTGTACCATCTAACTGTGGACCAAACATGGCTTGTCCACCATGACTGTACCATCTAACTGTGGACCAAACATGACTTGTCCACCATGACTGTACCTTCTAACCGTAGACCACACATGGCTTGTCCACCATGACTGCACCTTCTAACTGTGGACCAAGCATGACTTGTCCACCATAACTGACCCATCTAACCATGGGCCAAACAAGTAATGAATGAGGTCATTCCGAGTTTCTGTCTTTATTAAGGCATATTCTGTATGGCACTCTAACTGCTAATTGAAGGTGATCTTCTGAGGGACCTGGGCAGGGGACAGTGAAACCCTTCTGGAAAGGATTCATCATCCTTGGTGCTGAGCACACCCACGATGTCCAGGAGCGGCACTGACAAGAGTTTGGCAGAGGTTTTCTCCAATCCTCGCGGATGACTTTGAGGAGGTCAGGACTCCAGCTGAAAGAGTAACTACAGACAGGAAGGAGAGAGAAGGAAGGACATGGGAACCATAGGTGAGGGGCAGCTTGTTATGAATGAACAAAGAAACTGGTTACTTGATGTGGAGTCTGTTCTAAGGGAAGAGGCTGTGGTGTGGCTGAAATGACAACAAAGGACTTAGACTATCACACAAACTTGGGGTTGAGGAGATGTCTCGGTCAGTAAAGTGCTTGCTGCACAAGCCCAAGGGCCTGAGTTCAATCTCTAGAAGCCACATTAAAAGGCAGGTATGGAACCTGGTGTTGTATGTCATGTCTTTAGTTCCAGCACTCAGGAGGCAGAGGCAGATGGATCTCTGTGAGTTCAAGGCCAGCCTGGTCTACATAGTGAGACCCTGTCTTAAAAAAATATTAATAAAAAATTCTTTTGCCAGGCAGTGGTAGCACACCTTTAATCCCAGCACTTGGGGGGCAGAGCCAAGTGGATCTCTGTGAGTTCGAGGCCAGCCTGGTCTACAAATCGAGATCCAGGACAGGCACCAAAACTACACAGAGAAACGTCTCAGAAAATAGATAGATAGATAGATAGATAGATAGATAGATAGATAGATAGATAGATAGATAGATAGATAGATAAATGTAGCTGGAAGGTTTCTTGGGTCCCACCAGGCCCCTGCAATCCCGTGGCCCACTTATAAACTAATCACTCAGAAGCTTATATTAATTACAAACTGTATGGCCATTAGCTCAGGCTTATTACTGACGAGCTCTTACACTTAAATTAAACCATAATTCTTATTTATGTTTAGCCACATGGTTTGGTACCTTTTCTCAGTTCTGCCTTGTCATCTTGCTTTCTCTGTGTCTGGCTGGCAGCTCCCAACTCAGCCTTCCTTTTCCCAGAATTCTCTTTGTCTGCTTATCCTACCTAGACTCCCTGCCTGGCTACTGGGCAATCAGCATTTTATTTATCAACCAATCGAAACAACACACATTCACAGCATACAGAATGACATCCCACAGCAAATAAAATTTTTAAAAAAATATTCTTTTAGAAAGGCAGACATGGTGGTGTGGTTGTAATACCAGTACTAGAGAGGAAGAAACAGAGGAATTCCTAGGACTCCCCTAGCCTAATTGGTAGGCTCCAGGTCATTAATGAGATCTTGTCATTTCTAAGAAGAAAAGGTAGACAGTACCTGAGGAACAAGACCCCAAACTGCCCACTGGCCACCTCCTCATTACACAAAAGAGCACCCCCACACATATACATGCACACAAACACACAAAAGAACATCACATGAACTTAGCTGACAAGCAATTGCAGATCTGAGGACTGGCTCCTGTCTGGAACACCATATTCTGGTGGTAAAAATACTCTCAAACATCCCCACATGTGAGAAATCGTTCATAAACCGAGGAGTCCAAGGATGTGGCACACTGTCATATTTTAAGAAACTGCCACCACCACTCAGCCTTCAGCAACCACCACCCTGCTGAGTCAGCAGCCATGGGCACTGAAGCAAGACGCCCCACCAGCACAAAGATTATGACTCGCTCTTCTTGGCTCAGATGAGCACAGCAGTTTTTTTTTGTTTTTTTTTTTTAAGCAATAAAGAACTTAATTACAGTATGCTCATTTTTTAGACATAAGTCTATTTTACTCTTAACAGACCCAGGTGTAGTATCAACATACCTTTCCTATTACCCTGAGAAATCAGAAACTTGTGTGTGACGGCTTTACTGGGAGATTCACCTCTCTGTACTGGTCGGGAACCAAAGCCATGGCGTCTCCAAAGCATGCCTCCTGTATGCCTGACTCCGGCTTCTTCTGCTGACAGACTTAGACAAGCCTCTGTGTCTCTCAGGTTTGGAGCTACATGAGCCAGAAGGAAGGCCCATGGAGGCCCAGGACCTGCCCCTGCCTTGGGGCAGCACTGACAGGGGTGCAATTAGATTGGACTTGCAAACTGCTCCTGAGCTCAGAGGAAAGGCTATAAATACCTCCAGGGATTATGAACCCCAAAGATAATCAATTATTTTCTCATCAAAAGGAGGCCAACAAAGAGACTCTAAGGGTGGAGAACCCATAATTTACTTAAGCCTGGAGCTTTAAGAGGGCTTCCATAGTGTTTAGAATGCCACAGGGTCCTAGTACTAGCCCTGCCTTGCTCCAACAAAAAGCCTGATCAGTCCTTTAATAGCTAGGGAAAAAATACCAGTGTAACACTTTAATGATGCCCATTCACTATATTCACACGTGGGCAGGGGAACGGAAGAGAAAGAAGGAATGAACCTTGCCCAAGAGACCACAAAGGCCACACTACTTGAGGGCTCTTAGGTCTCATGACTGCTCCCTCTCCTGTGGCCATCCCTAGCCTTCTCCATGGGTGAACAGCTGGCCTCCCAGACACAGGCCAGTACTTCTCACTTAGCTCCTTAACAGAACTCCACACCAACCAACCTTACCACATCTCCCAAATAAGCAAGCTTGCTCTCTATCAAATATGAGTGTCTTGGATAACACCTAGAGATGTTCACTCTGGGATTCTAGAGGCTCCCTATCACACTTGTATGGCCTCCAAGTGTCCAACAAGACACTGGGGAGCACATGCCAAACTGTACCCTCGGTATCCATCCTTGTCTATGAGGCATGTGCAGAAAAGGCCTTCACTCTCCAGGGATGAAATTAAATACCAACGACAGTCTCAGACTCCTCCAGGAAACTCATAACCGTACTTTTCAGGACACGGGAGGTGGCTCAGTTGGTAAGGTCCTTAGACAAGCATGAGGACCTAAGTTTGGATCCTCAGCACCCACATGAAAGACCAGGTATGGCAGGTATGGCAGCGTTCACTTGTAATACATGTGCTGGGGGGGGGGGGCAGACAGGTGGGTCCCTGAAACTCACTGGCCAGTCAGTCCAGCTCAAAAGCTCCAAATACCATGAGAGACCCCGTCTCAAAAAAAATAAGGTAGAGAGGAATTGAGGAAGATACCTGCTAATTCTGAGATTTTGGTGGTGGGGGTGGGGAGACACAACATGACAGTTCCACCATTTGGGGCCAAATTTGAAGCAAGCTTTATTTAAATGTTAAATACTGACCAAGATAGACTTTGGTCAGGACACACTCTGGAACTTCCAGCTGAGTGGCCCCAAGACACATGCTACAGAACTACTGAAGGAAACCCATACAACTACCATAATTTCCCATGAGGCTTTATTGTTATTGTTCAAAAACCACAACTCCCACCATCCCAGGAGGTTACCTGGTCCTTGGACCGGTGGGACTTAGATGTTAATTTTGGGTCTAACACACCCTGCTTTTACCTCTGGCCTCCAACACACAGATGCACACACTCACTATGAAGACCTACACCCCACACGGAGTGAGATTGCATTCTCCTTTGTCAGACAAAGAGGAAGCTTTCCCCCAAGGCCATGGAAACTGACTGACAGGAAAAGAGCATGGCTGATGGCGTTGACAACAGACAGGGTCTTGGTCTTGGGCTGTACTTGTAGGGAGATGAGTTGCACACTGGCCACTGCGCCACACAGGGAGTCCATCCCAGGTCAAGGGGTGACAGCATCCTTCTAACGTTTGTTGGCAAGGGGCGGGCAAAGAGAGGGAACGCCCTTTTAAATCTTTTAAGAACACATCTTTTAAGATGTTCTACTTTCTTTTTTCTAAGTTATATTTATCTTTTCAACAGAGAGAGAGAGAGAGAGAGAGAGAGAGAGAGAGAGAGAGAGAGAGAGAGACTGACTGACTCAGGAGTTAGGAGTTATGGAAGAGTGGAGAGTAATGCTCTCCTCCACCCCTAGCCCTCTCCAATCATATCTTGCCCCTCCAGCAGAATAATGATACCAGCTTACTTTAATCCACAAACCTTGAATACTTCCTGCATATACACACACTTGTGCCGGAAGTCAAGGTGAGGGGGAGCTGCGCTTTCCAGAACCTCTCTCTCCCTCTCATAAGACAAACCAGGCATCATGATATCACTGCAAAGCAAACCCCAGGGGAAGTGTTGGGTCCTATGGGATCAGGCCCCAAAACTGAGTAAGGTTTACCCCTCCACAGTCCTGCCCCTTACAGGCAAAGGTCCTGCCTCATTCATTTCTGAAATAGATTCTTTTTCTGGCTAGTTCTCTGCTTCCAGCATCTGCAGGCTGGCAGATGTTGTGACCTACTAGATTCCTCCAGGAAGGACTGGACTGGGGGAGGCTGTGGTGTTTGCCTACCTGCCACCCCCTGAAGGGTTACAAACAACCCATTCATCCTTGATCACCTCCTATAAAGGAAAAGGGAAATCAGGTCTTCTAGAGACAGAGTCGGTGTTCTGTGGCCTCTATTCTCCTCATCTGCTTCTTTTGTGTTGTTATTATTTTATTGTGTGTGTATGTGTGCACACGTGTGCGCACGGGTACCTTAGAGGCCAAAAGGAAAGGCTTGAGCTACCTTGAGGGGGAACTACAGGTGGGTGCCGGGATCCAAACCCCAGTCCTCTGACAGATCGGTCGGTGTTCTTAACCACTGAGTCCGACTCCCATTTTCCTGCGACAGTCTGAGGGTTATCTGCAGTGCTGGAGTTGGAGCCCAGGCCCTCCACGTACTGAGCTGCACCCCAGTTTTTAAGACAGTCTGGATAGTACTGCTGAAGGGCCTCCCTGAATCACACCCCTCCATCTGACTTCATCTGTCAGCATCTGGCAGATCTAAGGAACTGGTTCCTCTCTCGGCTTTTTGGCTGGAGCCTGAGCTGCGGAGGCCCGGCACTGCTGGTCCCAGCCAAGACTGCTCCCACCGTGGAACGGAACACTCTTCCACTTCCAGTCTGGCAAAATGTGGGCTTTTCCTTTTTTTCCCCTCTTTTTCCCCTTTAAGTGAACGTCAGGACTTAATCAGCTGGAAATTTGCATGCACTAGGTTAAGTTTGGAAAGACTTCGGACCCTTTTAACTCCCATTTTCTAAATTGAGCTACAGCTTCCCGTGCTGAGGGGTGATTAATGGGTTGGGAGCCAGTTTTACTGCCTTCGCTGGTAGTTTTTGTGTTGCCAGAGAAGGCTCACTAAACCTTCTCACAGAACAAGCTAACAAGACTTGGAGCCCAGGAAGCAGATTAAGTCGTTCCCAGCAGCCCGGCTCCCACCTTCTGCAGAAAATTCCCAAGAGCAAGCTTTGCAGCTTCTTTGGCCCCATTTGTCTGTGCCCCCCTCCCCCAGGCAGCCTTCCCTGTGGCTTCCCCAGAACAAAGGGAGGAGGAGAACAAAGGGGTCAGAAAGGTTAACAAAGATGCTTCGGCAAGGCCGGAGGAGGAGGAGGTGGGTGGCGGGGACGTGGCCCAACCCTGATAGCAACAGCCATCCTTCCAGCACCCCGCCTTGAACAAAGCCTGCCTTCACAATAGGGATTCATGGGTAAGGTGGCAGAGACAAGGGGGGAGGTGGGCTCAAGAGCATCCCCCCACTGGGCAGCCTGTGTCTCCAGCCACCTGGGCCTGGGCCACTGCACAGGGGTGTCACACAGGACACAAGGAGAGGGCCAAATGCCTGGGTGAGAGAGGACATGACAGGAACCGAGGTGGGGACAAAGTGTGAGGTGGGGACAGCCATTATCACTGGAGCTGGGGAGGGTCCCCCACCTCCTACCAATGCTGGGAGGTGTCACAGTGCCCAAGGAAAGTGTCGATATCTTTCTCCCCCCTTGCAGCCTCAAGAGATTCAAAACAAGACCAGGCTAGCCTGGGCCAAAGCCCATGGACATGGATCATCCACATCTGTCTACACAGCTGGTTCCACACCAAACTCTGTGTGCTCTGAGACTCTCTACATGGTAGGTTCTGTTTGTAGCACGATCTAACAGCAGGTTCTCTCTGCACTCACAGAGACTCTTCTCCCCACACAGCTGGAGAAGGGCTAGACCTCCAGCTCTGTTGTGATCTCCACGCTACCCTCTCTGCCTCCACCGTGCTGGGTGGAAGCCTCCTTCCCGTCCCATCGCCTTCGCTCTGGGCTGTGCAAGATGGTGAGGAAGAGCCTCTGAGCCAGCCGCTTCTCTGGAAATGCAAACCTACCTCCATCCTGCCATGAAGTTTCTTTAAAAAAAACAAAACACAAAAACCCTTAGGTTTCCCATCTGGGGGGAGGAAGGGTGTAATTGCAGGGCTCTGGGTGCGCTGCCTGAAGCAGAGAAATTAAACAGATGAAAGCAATAGATAGCTTTACCTGCCGGGCATCTTTCTTCTCACCACAGGTCACGAACCCATTACTTAACATTTAAAAGCCCCGGGAAGAGCCCTGGGAATTCTAAATACTGACTCCAGCAGCTCCCAGGGAGAAGAGACTGCCTGTGTTCCTTTAATCCAGGATGGTCAGGAAATTCAAACCCTTTCACAATCCCCAGGAAGGCAGTTTTTAATGTCCCTGGCTCCTACAGCAGACCTACAGAGGAAAAAAGGCCTCGCAAGACCCCCGGGGACAGGGCTCTGCTGTTATCCTGAGTGGGGGGTGGGCTGTACTGGAGAGAAGAGAGAAAAGCCCTTAGCAGTCCATTTTCTGAAGTCTGGGGAATCCTCTTGCTTCTCAGGTTTGGGGTTATTTTAATTCGGTATATAATGTTTCAGAGGGAACAGACCCAAGAGCTGGTGAAGGCCCTCTGCTCCTCTCTCCAAAGGTGGCCCCGATTCTAACTTTATATGAACAGTAGTCCTCTACCACTAGTACCTGAGAGCAACACACAACATCGCTTCTCCTGGATTTGGCCTCCATGTAATGAAGTTGAAGTTGAGTGTGGAGCCATCTATCCGAATGGAATGCAACACTGCACTCAGTAAGAAAACCAGTTGTTTTTTCCCATCATTCCATCAGGGAGCATTTGGGCTATCTGGTTTTTTGTTTTTCCAAATCCCTACAAAGCTACGAACATTGCCATAGTAGTGCCCTCCTATCCTGGGGTGGGTGGTTGGGTGGGTGAGTGAGTGGGGTCTGATAACTACCTGGCCTGGGCAGGTAAGCTCATTCTCCCAGGTCCAAGGACTGTCTACACCTCTGACTGTCTATACCACCCCTTGTATCACCTCTGGGGCCCCCACACTCTCCCTTCCATGCTGGGTTGAAGCCTCCTTCCTGGATGGAATTCTGCTGTTCCAGATGTGATATGCTGTCCTGAAGCCCTGGAAAACTGGGCACATCCTCGTCTATCCTGCAGCAGAATCTCCTCGGTACACATCTTGTCAGCACTTGGGACTGTCGGGCCTCTACATTTTTGTGTCTCTGATGGAGACACAAATGCTACTTCCTGGAGATCTCATGTCTTGACTTGCAGATCTCCTCAAGGTCTCCTCTTCCCCCGCCTCCCAGCTGCTTTTCACATTTTTAACATCCACCTGTTCCATTTCTAAGCGATTGTAGGTTTAAGGGAACAGATGTTAAGTACAAACCACTGGCCTGCAGGAAGGGATTCATCCCATTACCCTGGATGCCATTTTCCGATGAAGTTCAACGGCTTCATCGCCACCCCTCATGGAGACACCCTCAGGGCTCCTTGACTTAAGTCTCTGTCCCATGCAGGCAAGTGAGGCTGGCAAGGAGGGAAGAGAGGCAGAAAGGATGCTCCTTCCCTCCTTAGAGAGGACATAACAAACCATGAGTCCCTGTGTGAACAGGAGATGTGGAAACTCAACAAAACGACCAGGGAGAAACCGGAAGCCCTAAGAGGGCCCAGGACGGCAGGGTGTGTTCTGCTTAGGAGCGGACTCCTTCCTTCACCAAAGAAAACAGGCCGCTGAAGAGCGGGACAAGCCCAGGCAGTTGGGTGGCGTTCTATCCACATTTTTAATGTGTATAGCTCTGTCCGCTTCCCTTTGTTCAGTGACTCTGAACAGCAAGGCTCTCCCCATGACCACAGGATTGCTTTGGTTGGAAGAGAAACTGTAATAAAACAGAGAGTTGGGCCTGGTCCCCAACACCTACCTCACCAGTAAAAGGGGAACTGGCAGACGGCTCAGAGGCCCCAAGACACTGAGAGGAGTAACACTCGGTCCTAAGCAAGCTGCCAAGAGCTGGCCTCACTCCCAACGCTGAGCAAAGCAGAGGAGAGAGAAAAGGAGGGACAGGAGGGGTGACAGGCTGGGAGTCCTCCTGGGCTGCGACACAGGTCAGGTCAAACCTGCCGGAGGACACCCTGTGAAGGTCCCTGTCTGGAATCTGACGGCCGCTGCTGTTGCTTATGGGTACTGTCAAGAAAGGACGGCCCTCACAGCTGGTGGCCACATGGCACATTAAACCGTGGAAGAGGTGTGTGGGGGGGGTGTATCTCTCTTGTCAGGTAATCTGAGCCCAGGGCCTGCTACTCCTCCCACTGAAGACATGGACAGAGACCACCTCCAACACGCTCCCTGCATCTCTGTGACTCCTGGCAAAGCTACCTACAACAACTAGGGTGGTCCAGAAGATGTCAACAGACCCTTCAGCCGCTAAAACACCCCATCAGCGTATGAAACACAAGAGCCGTGGCTGGAGACCGAACTACGTTTTGCAGAGCACTTTTCTAGCATGAAGGAGGCCCTGGCTTTGACCGCCAACACCAAATAAACCAGGACTAGTGCATACCTACGATCCCAGCCACTGGGCAAGGTGCAGGGAGGAGGATCAGAAGTCGTACATCAACCTTCCCTAAATAATGACTCAGCGGCCAGCCTAGGCTGAGACACCAAAGGTGGCATCAGACTCACACTCAGCACAGAGCTCTGGAAAGGCTGAAGTGGGAATTTCTTGAGATCTGGTCAAATCGGCCAGCACCTATTTTTGTGGTCTGCAAACCTTTGTGCAGCCTCCTCTTTAAGGAGCCTCCAGAACGAGAGAAGGGAAGTGGTCATCATAAGTCGTTGGCACACACAGGAACATCCCCTCCCCACTGCAGAGGTTCCTGCGCAATCCCGGCTTGCACCCCGAACTGCACTGGAGGATGAAAGTCACTATTCCCTCAGCCACGCTCCTGCTGACCTGGAACACAAGTGGTTGTTCCCTAGCTGCTGCCTGAAGCCCCAGGAGACACCAGCGGACACAGCTGCCAGCCAAGCCCTGTGGCAAGACAGAAAAGCTGGAACCTCTTTCCCTCAGTTTCTGGGGAAGTCCAAAGAGAAAAATCAGGAATTGGAACAGATCTCAAAGACCACCAAAGGGGTACCTCGCAGGACAGCAGGACCAAGTGTTGGGTTCCCAAAGATCCACTGTGTCAGCCCCAGGCTAGGACGTGGTAACCTCAGCTTCTTGCAACAGCCACCATTTCCCACAGGGCCAAGCACAAAGCCCAATAGCCTGACCTTGTGGTACCAAGGTGTCATTTCTGTCCTCAGAGCAGCCCTGCCACACCCACTCCAGCCAGGCCCCACCCACTCCAGCCCTGCCACACCCACTCCGGGCCTGCCCCACCCACTCCAGCCACGCCCCACCCACTCCAGCCACGCCCCACCCACTCCAGCCATGCCACACCCACTCCAGCCCTGCCACACCCACTCCAGCCATGCCCCACCCACCCCAACCCTGCCCCACCCACTCTGGGCCTGCCCCACCCACTCCAGCCACGCCCCACCCACTCCAGCCACGCCCCACCCACTCCCAGCCATGCCCCACCCACTCCCAGCCAGTCCTGCTTCCACTCACAGGCTCTGGTTCTCTCTGGGCTCCTGGGGAGCACACACAGATGGTTCTGCTCACCCCAAATCTTAAAGGGTGCCATTAAAGGTCTCGGGCTGACAGTGATTACAACTCAGAGAACACTCGGCTAGGCTTCAAAGGGCTGAAGACACTGCACACAGAAGAATGCCATGTAAAGAGCAAGGTCCACACACGGACTCCATTAAAGCGATTCCACGGCTCCTCCAACTGGAAAGGGAGCCCTTTCTATCTCACGGGCCATTCTCCTTGCCTGTTTGGGGGTGAACATCACAATTCTATGCCTGACACAGATCATTTGAAATGATATTTCTAGAAGCAGCACCGGCCGTGGTATCTGGCCTGTAAACATAGCTGGGTGGTAGCTGTGGGGCACGAGGCGGGAAGCCCCGGCCTCCAAGCTCCTGGGGCCCACTGAAGCAGAAAAACAGACCACGGAGCTGTATCTGGAAGTGGGAATTTTTCTTTAGAAAATAAGAGGAATAAAAACCACTCACTTGAAGATGTTCCCTGTCTCGAGCTACACCGTGCCCTATGCTTCTCCTGGGATCTGTCGAGCATCACCCACTTCGAAGGACCTCACCAAAAACAGCTGCTACATTTGAACTTCTCATCCATCAAAACCACAAGCCCAGTACACCTTTACTCTCAAGAAATTACCTGATAGCAAAAAAGAAAGGAAGGGAGGGAGGGAGGGAGGGAGGAAGGAAAAAAGATAGTCCAGGAGTAGTGGTGCACACTTTTAATCCCAGCACTTGGGAGGCAGAGGCAGGTGGATCTCTGTGAGTTCGAGTCCAGCCTGGTCTACATAGTGAGTTCTAGGACAGCAAGATTCGAAAAACAAAAACAAAAACAAAAAAAAAAAAAAAAAAAAAAAAAAATTCTTAAAAATAAAATAAAATAAAATTGATCTGTCTTTAGGGTTCCACTGTAGCAACAAAAAATGAATTAAAGACAGGCATGCTTTGATATCTAGGAAGATGTCTCGCTCTCTCTCTTCTTCAGTGCTGTTAATTTTAACATAGCCCTGGCCGACTTCACCTTCTTAACACTCACTTATTTATATGCAGGGTGGGGTGTGGTTCATGCTGCAGTGCCTGTGGAAACCAAAGAAGAACTTGCTGTTGTCTGCTCTCTCCTTCCATCACGAGGGTTCTGGGAAACCAAGCTCCCATCACCAGGCTGGGGGGCAAGCGCCGTTACCCGCAGAGCCTCTTGGCAGTCTGGTCTGGACATTTTTAGTCTTTATGTCTCCACATGCATCTTTGAGTCAACCTGTTGCGTCTCGTGGCGATGCCTTTGGGCTATGAACTAACAAGGAGGACACTTTGTAGGTGAGGTGGCAGAAAGGGACATTTTCACCCAAGCAGCACAGTAGCTTCTGCCTTCACTTGGGGCTCTTAAAGTTGACAGTTTTTTCTTTTTAAAGATTTATTTATTTATTTTTACATGCACTGGTATTTTTCCTGCATGTATATCTGTATGAGGGTGCCAGATCCCCTGGAACTATAGTTACAGAAAGTTGTGAGCAGCCATGTGGGTGCTAGGACTTGAACCTGGGACCTCTGGAAGAGCAGCCAGTGCTCTTAACCTCTGAGCTATCTCTCCAGCCCTGACAGTTTTGTCTACTAGAGATGACATATTTCTTACTAGACTTGCTCTTAGGCGTCTTGTAATTTTTTTCTTTTCAACATTTCTTTTTTTTTTTTTTTTTGGTTTTTTTTTTTTTGGTTTTTCAAGACAGGGTTTCTTTGTGTAGCTTTGTGCCTTTCCTGGATCTCGCTCTGTAGACCAGGCTGGCCTCGAACTCACAAAGATCCGCCTGCCTCTGCCTCCCTGATGTATTAATTCACGTACAACCACCTCACCTTTCACAGCGCCTGATTCTCAATTGTCCTCAACTGGTTCCTTTGAATTTTCCAGAACAACTTCCAATCTGTGTACAATCGATGACAAATTCCTCAAATCATTTCTGATTGTCACAGTGGCCCAGACTTCCACAGCAACACAGCACAATACCAAAAGCAAACATCTGCAATTTTGTCCTTTAGACGCTCTATCCCAAAACATAACATTCACCGTGGGTTTCTAGAAGATTCTCTTTATCAAGTGAACTAGGACTATTTGCCTTTTTTTCCCCTCAGCAAGGAATTCTGAAATTTAATAAGCATTTATAGCAGCCACTGGGTTTATTTTTCCTTCGAATACGGAATTTTACGATACTGAACCGGGGCTGAAAAGCTGTACGTGCCTATGTTTGGAAACTCAGAACCAGACAAACGCCAGATGCAGCCGTGCATGTGTCTGTGAGCCCAGCAGACCTATGAGGAGATGAGAACAAGAGGCAGGAGAAGCCCTGGGAACTCAAGGCAGGCCTATGCAGCAGTGAGCAACAGAATCCCTGCATCTCATGTAAGGTGAAAGGTGAGAACCATCATCAGAGAAGGTTGTCCTCTAACCTGTACACACACACACACACACACACACACACACACACACACACACGTCTTATACATGCACTCGCATCATACACATACACACAGGATTTTCCTAATTGCCGGACCATCTTGGAACTTCAGGATAAACACTTCGATGTTGCCCTTTTTAACGCATTACCATTTTTGCTTGCTGAGTTCTACACCAGATGCTGGCATGTGTGTTTTCAAGTGTTCAGTCTTTCAGCAAATGTTGCCACACAGCTAGCAGCTCAAAGTCCTGGCAACTGATTAGTGGAGGAGTCTATGTGTGAGAGGTTCCATATACGAACTCAGTTCCTTTGGAGTACAGGACCAATGTCCCTGCCAGTCAGCATCAAACATCTCCTACAGGTTGTCTGTAT
Organism: Peromyscus maniculatus bairdii; assembly: GCF_049852395.1. NCBI lineage: Eukaryota > Metazoa > Chordata > Mammalia > Rodentia > Cricetidae > Peromyscus > Peromyscus maniculatus. The sequence continues at coordinate 133,926,830 of NC_134856.1, forward strand.
CCTTTACTTTGTGAGGCCCCTCAAATTGCTGTCACAGATTTATCCTCTGGCTTCCTATCTCAGTCACAAGGTATAGATTTACAGGGCTCAGCTGAATGAGGAGAGGGACAGGTACCCTTGTTCCATTCCTGGGAAGCACAGCATGACACAGAATGCTCAAACGCTGCATCCACATCCACCAAGGGATGCAGCCCACCACTTGCTGTGATTGGCTCTGACCTTGGACAGCCTCTGCCTCGGTCTCTTTGAGCGTCAAGCGGGATAACTGACAGGGTTGTCAAAGGGACCAAATGCATTGCTATACATGAAATGCTCAAAGGAGCACCAGGCACTTGGTAGGTAGGCTCTACCTATGCCCTGGACACTGGCTTTAAGTATGATGCCTTTCCTCCCATGCCTCCCTTAGGGGCCTTTGGTATCTGTAGCATAGAGTAGACTGACCAATGAACAGTAGACTGAGCAGTGGAGACAGTAGACTGACCAATGAACAGTGGACTGACAAATGAACAGTGGACTGACCAATGGAGACAGCGGACTGGCCAATGGAGACAGTGGACTGACCAATGGAGACAGTGGACTGACCAATGGAGACAGTGGACTGACCAATGGAGACAGTGGACTGACCAATGGAGACAGCAGGCTGACCAATGGAGACAGCAGACTGACCAATGGAGACAGCAGACTGACCAATGGAGACAGTGGACTGAACCGTGAACAGTAGACTGACCAGTGAACAGTAGACTGGCCAATGAACCTGCAACTGCTGTAAATTTCTCCAACACCATGGGACACATTGCTCAGTTCTGGCAACACAAGGAAAAAACTGACATGACAGATGCCTTTCATATCTAATCTCCTTAGAAGCCACTTTTAGGCAGACAAGACCTCACACTACGCATGCGTAATACAAGATACCTACACCTAGGACCCCTCAGGGCTGCCCACTCTGCCTTCAAACCATACCCCAATTTGCTAGGGACCAACTGCCCCCACCACCACCCTCCAGTCACTTTCAGAGGGTCTCTTCCACCTACAATTGTGGTTAAGATATACACAATACAAAATACAGCATTTTCAAGTGCACAGTTCTGGGGCTTTAAGCCCTCCTTTGGTTTGAATCTGATGTTCTCCACAGACTTACATTCTCAACATTCAGAACCCAGTTTGTAGTTCAGCTTGAAAGGCTGTGGAGCCTTCAGGAGGAGGGGCCCGGCTGGAGAAAGTAGGTCACAAAGCATGGGCTTTTGAAGAATATAACTCTGCCTGATTCCAACTATGGTCTCTCTTCCCACCAGGACAGGAACAGCCTCTGCCACCCACTCCTGCTACCTTAGTCCAGCTTGGTAAACCAAGGCGTTTCCTAGTACTAAGAGGAAGTGTGAATGGGGGTTAGTTACAGGTGTGTGGCCGACTCAAAGACAGCTGCATCGCTAAAAGGCCAGCCAGCACAGGTGACGGCTCCAAGCTAGAACCTTGGAGCTTTTGAACAACATGTAGGCAGCAGCACAGTGGGGCGTCTCCTCCCCTCAAGCCAGCCTTACTGCTTATATAACCTTAAGGAGGGAGGGGCACTGTGTAAATTTCAGGGACTTCCTGAGACTTCTGAGTTGTTTGCTTCCTGAGTGGTGAGGCGTCTCCAGCATCTTAATGTGGTTTCTATGCAGGATGGGATATTCAAACACTGAGGAAAATGCTACATAACAGCATTAAAACAAATCAAGGACTAAGGAGACAACTTTGGGAAGGAGCTTGCCACACAAACATAAAGACCTGAGTTTAATACTAGAAGCCACATAATGGTGGCATACGTGTGTCATCCTAGCACTGAGGAGGCTTGCTGCTTGGGGTTTCGTGACCAGCCAGGCTAGCAGAATTGGTGAACTCTAGGTAGAAGTGAGAGATTCTGTCACAAAAGCCAAGGGAGACTGCCTAAAGGGGAATGGACCTCCAGTGCTGACCTCTGACCTTCGTATACATGGCACATATATGCACATGCATATGCACACACATTTTTTCTTAATCCAAGCAATGCCCCTCAAAGCATGTATGTGTGAATGGAAAAAGAAAGACATCTCCTCCCCTTAGTCTGTGGTTCAGTTGCTTGGCAATAGAATCTCAGGTCCCTTTCACCCCAACAACTCCCAACAAACACTTGAGAACTGGAATTGCTTAAGCATCATTAACACATGTCAAAAAAGTCTCCAAATCAGGCCTCACCCTCTATGAGGAGGGGATGGTGCAGGGGAGCAGGAGAAGGAAGAACAGGGGTTGGTACATAAAAGAAAGAAAAAGATTTTAAATAAAAAAATATTATAAAAACAAAAATCTCCAAATCACTCAAGAATATTCAACCAGCCTCCACTTTTGGCAAACACCAAAGTTTAATGTTTCCAGAAAGGATAAAATCCACAGGGCCCAAGAGAAGCCAGGACTTGGACTGGCAAGGCTTTCCAAGCTGTCTCCTTGCCCCTGGAAGCCAACTTCCCACAGACCACTTCCTGCACATAGATGGAGCCGCACCCTACTGAGACCATGGCACCTCAGACTCCCCATTTATCCCCGCTAGTGCCAATGTACTAACCATGGCCACAGCCTCGCCTCTGTCTCTCCTGCATCTTTCAGATACACCTCTGACCCTCTGCTTCCCCACAATTCTGTCCCCAGACACTTTCTCCCAAGAGACACTCTAAGACAACAAAAGTCTCACTTTCTCCAGATTCCTGTACCTTCCTGTAAAGCGATTCAATGCCAGGTATCCCCTTTCCTTCTCAGTGAGACCCAGCCCTTCCAAGACTCTGTGTAGCCAAAAGAAGAACCCATCATGGTTTGAGTCTCCTCCCCTCGCGGGTGCCTGCCCACACCAGCATGTTCCCCACTCATTTTTTTTCTACTTCTGGTTCCCATTAGAGAAATTGCCTCATCAGACTTGAGGAATAGAGAGAGAGACTCACCTACCCCCTTCCTCTTAAATGTTAAACTCATAAACTGGACGAAAGAAATGTTCAGATGTATATCGTAATCCCTATAAAAGATACTTTCAAGGGTACTTCACTTTTTTTTTTCTTTTGGGCTTAGAACTGATTAAACAAAACAATGTTCTGTCCAAACCTGCATTTTTCTTATTACTTTCTAATCATTTTACCACCGGCATAAAGGCCTGCTCTTTTCTAACACTGGGCTCTTTAATCATCACTGACAGGCCTAGGCTTTCTGCTTGGCCAGCACCCAGCAAACACCGCTGGGCTCCAGTGCTCTTAGCTGCCTCCTCACAGCCTCTCCTCTGGGTAACACAGCTCATTGAAAGAGTGAGGGCCAGAAGGGGGAAGGGAAGCCCCTGTGGCTAGTGAAAGCTGGTCTTGCCTGTAGTGCTGAGGAGCTAGGGTGCATTCAGGTTGACTGTCGAACTGGAGGTGCACATGGAATTGGGGAGCTCCTGCATCCTAGCAGGTACCGAGGTCAAAATAAACACACACCCCCACTAAGTAAGCGGCAGGCTAAGAGTTTTCAGTTTCCACTGCATCTCACAGTCAAGCCGCCTAATAAAAAAAGATTTTAAACTATTCTATTAAGTTTTCTCTGTGCATTCAAATACAGTCTCTTCTTTGAGATCAAATAATTTTGCAAGAGATGCGGGGCAGATGTTCTCATTTCACATGTGTAAAGGAGAGAAGGTGAATGAGATTTTCTGGAACATTCTCTTCTTAAGCGCCACCAATGGTTATTAGGCTAATAAAAAGTATAAATCATCCTGGAGAAGGGGTGATAGATCAAGTGCAAAGTTCTCTCTCTGGAAGGAGATTTCTACAGATCAGAATTACAATGGCATCCAGTGGTGTCCCCAGCAAGCAGGACTTAGAAGCTGGGAGAGGAGCCGCCGAACCAAATGTGTATGGGCTGGATAGGGTGAACCTGAGCCTTGAATGGGCGGGCAGAAGACAGGCTTCCAGAGCTTTGAAGTGAAGTGTAGCTGAGCAGACACTGAGGCATGCCTGGCAGGAAGTCCAGGGGCCCAGCCTCACTCAGAGACTCACTCTTGTAAAGGTAAACACCAGAGGCCTTGGAAGGGCCACACCAAAGCTCTAAGAGGGAGGTCAGGCAGAAGCTAACTGCTGACCCAGTGAGGGCACCCAGCTTCCTTCTTGTGAGGTCCGCCTATGAGGGACCCCCTAGGTCACTCCATCCCCGTGAGGACTGGTACTGAGGAACGTGGAGATGTGCACAGAGGGATGGCCCTGTGCCTGGAGCTCAAAAGACAGAGGAGGATTCCTGACAAGTGAGACAGGGCCACACAGCAAGCTCAATCTGGACCAGGCCACAGCGAGACTCACACACCCCATGCCCCGTTGGGAGGCACCATCTGTGTAAGACCCCCTGACTTACACAGACGTCAGAGGCCACTGAGCCATGTGTGATCACATAGTTCTGGAAAGTCAGAACAGCCTTGTCTGTTTGGTGAGGCAGCCAGTATCCAGCTCCTTCTCTGCAAATGGTGTCTAGAGCACCAAGAAGGGCATCCATGCCAGGCTCCCACAAGAAGAAAAGTGACCCGGAGACAAACGGGCCAAATGTCAGGGGCGGTCATCTGGGCACCCACACCCAAACTCTCAAATCCCCAGAGGACAGTACCTCAAGTTACAGACAAACCTGAGGCCCCCCAGTCTCCAGTATCTTCCATAAAGACAGGGCCCTGGGGTCCCCCTGAGCATGTCCCCTGCTTTGGCTCCAGCCAGAGAAGCCTCAGGCACCTGGTGACACATGGCTTGAACCCATCTTCCTGCTCTCCACCCCATCACCCCCTGAGCTGATGCAGCTTCAGCACAGGTGAGCAGCAGGAAAGGCATCCCAGCTTCAGCACACAGCTTAGAGACAGTCAATGACAGGTGCAGGGTCTATCCGAGTCAGGCCCCTTAACCTTGAACCTCTACAAGAGCCCAAGCAAGAGGACCTTGCCAAGGTTGCACAAAGGGGCAGAGGGAAAGGAATGCATGTCAAAGTGCACGGGAATTAATCAGGCAAGTTAATTGAGTGGCTGTGCACACTGACGGCCTCACAAAGGAGAGCTGAGGACACACAAGGCCAGGGGAGAAGTTTTCTTAACTATCTGAAGAGAAGCAATAAAGGCAGTGCCTTGGGGTCCTAGTGTGTGCTCTGTATGGGACCCCAAAAGAACCGCCTGCATCCTCCTCCACCAAAGAAGCTATGAGGATCTGTGAACGCTACATGCTGGCAGCATGTGGATGTCACCCTACTTGTTCCCAAGGGTCACAGGAGTTCACACAGAGTAAGGCTATGTCATTGTCAGATGGTCAGCAAAAGTGGGTCTTCTCTGGAGCAGGGCAGCCAGCAGTCTGCACAGCTGCAGGACACAGCAGACCCCGCCTCTCTGTCACGTGCACAGCTGCAGGACACAGCAGGCCCCGCCTCTCCGCCATGTGCACATCTGCAGGACACAGCAGGCCCCGCCTCTCCGCCATGTGCACAGCTGCAGGACACAGCAGGCCCCGCCTCTCTGCCATGGAGAAATGGGCAAGACAAGGACAGGCAAGAAAATTGTCCCTGGTTCTTCAAAGTTCTCCATATTGCCTTCACCCCAATACATAGATGCCAGGAAACCATAAACACACATGCATATCCACACAAGCCTGTGTACACACATAATACATACCACATACCATGTGCCCACATTCATAAAAACACACAGACCTCCCCCTCCAAAAAACCACTCATAAACACAGACATGTAAACACTACACAAATAAATATATCCATACCACACACAATATGCACATTGTAAACATACATACATCAGGAAATCACACAAGTGCACACATATCTACACAGCAGACACTTAGCACTATATGCATGTATACACACACACACACACATGCATGAACAGACCATCAAACTACACACACACATTTAGACATACAAGTACATGTACAGGTGCATACAAATAGCACATGTGTATCCACACACACTGGTAAACTGAGAATAGAAGAATTAAGCTTACAGAAGTACAAATCTATGTACCTGTGGATGCAACCTTGATAATTTGGTAAAACATTAATCTCTAAGTACCTAGAGACCAAAAGATCCCACTGCCTCCCAACTCCAGAGTTGAGTGGCCCTTGAGATAAGGCGCAGTATGCTGCACAGGGTCCCACAAAGAGCCCTGCCCCACGCCCACTTTCTGCAGCACGGCCTGGAGCCAACACAGACAAGTGGCTTCCAGAAGACCATTAAGCGCCAAGGTCCGACCACTTGAGCCTGGGTACTCTGGAGTCAATGATCTTGCACTGTGTGCCAGCTGCCCTCCCGGGCAGGAGGGAGCCAGAGCTGGCCAACAGACACTGTGGGGAAGGAAGGAAGGTCCTGAATGCCTGGCAGTCCTTCCCTTCTGGAAACTGGCTGGGGAGGGGAATGGAGAGGACAAGAGAATGCCATCTGTATGAGGGTGCTGCAAATGAGAAGAAATGAAACTGTACTGCAGACGAAGGCAGATGGGGGCATGTGCTTTTTAAAATGACCACGGTACTAAAGCCAGTCTGGTGGACAAGGGAAAATTAAGAACAGCAAGCATCTGGGAATGGAAAGACTGTCAAGAATAAACAGAACAGGGCCTGGGGAAATGGCATAGTGGGTAAAGCACTTGTTCTGCAAGCATTAGGATCTGAGTTCAAATCCCCAGGACCCACATAAAGAATGTGCATCTCACACAGCCCTGGGTGCATCTCACAAAGCCCTGGGTGATGGAGACAGGCAGGTCTTGGAGCCCTGTGGCCAGCCAGCCTAGCCCAGATAACAAGCTCAGTGCTGTAGTGGGTAGCCATTCCAGCTTGGATCTGGAAGTTCCAAACCCCACTGAGACTCTGGCAACTGTCACGCCTACAAGGCGGGGCCAAGGGAGGCGCCTGGAGACCGGATTGCTGGATGGGCCAGCGCTCTCTCTGTTCCTGGACCCTGGACGGTGGAGGTGGACTGAGCAGAACACAGTGCAATGCAACCTTGTTCAAGAGAGACAGAGGAAGACACCTGGAATCCTCCTCTGACACAAACATGCACGCAACCACAGAGAGAGAGAGAGAGAGAGAGAGAGAGAGAGAGAGAGAGAGAGAGAGAGAGAGAATGAATGAATGAATGAATAAACAAAAAGGGTATGTGTGGCAACTACTCCTGGAAGGCCAACACTTGGGAGCCTGAGGCAGGAGGATTCCCAAGAATTTGAGGTCAGCCTGGGCTATAGTTCTAGGCCAACCTGAGGAAATGCTTGAACCTAAAAGAACCTGCCAGAAAGTCATGCTGTGAGGCCAGAGTCACCAAATGCAAAGCAGAGACAAACAATGGCCCTGCCCTCTCCTCTGTGCCTGCAGACTCAGAGCCAAAGCATGAAAGTCCCCCCAACTGTCACAGCCTTTGGACTTTGCATCTATAAAAATAGGAATGTAGGTCCTTCCTTGGGAGTGGGAACAGCCAAGCTCGGGGTTCCTATCTGATTGTAAGAAGAGGATCCATAATTGAAGGACAATTAATTAAGAAACAAACCTTTGGAATAAAACAAAACAAAAAATCACTGCTTAATCAGCTAATTGATCACAAACACTGGATGGCAGAGAAGGGTGCCAACTCCACTTCCCACCTCTGGGGCTTCCCTAGAGCTGCTCTGATTCCTGGCGTCGTCCCACCTGAAGGAACTGTCTCGTGGACCCTATCACGTGAGTAATTCAGACCATATTCTGTAGGACATTATAGACCACAGGGCTCCATGGTTCATCTTGACTGTCTGCTTGGTGGGACTTGGGTCACCATGGAAACGACCTCTGGGTGTGTGAGGGGAGTTTCTAGGTTAGCTGATATGAGAGGACTCACCCTAAATGTGGGCAGCACCACCCCACGGGCTGGAATCCTGACCGTGGAAAAAGGAGAAAGTGAGCTGGGGTCCAGCTTCCTGACTGTGCCTCATGCTCCTGCATCATCTTCCCCACCACGACGGACGGACGGACGGACAGACGGACGGACAGGCTGGATCTTCAATCCTCAGCCCAAACAAATCCTTCCTTCCTTTTAAAATACTTTTCTTGAACTTATCCGTGTATTATGTGTGCAAGTGAGTATGGAGGTCAGAGGGCAACCCCCAGGTCAGTTCTCTCTCTCCACCATGCTTGTCTCAGGGATCAAATTCAGGTGGCGAGCACCTTTACCCACCGGCTCATCTCGCCTACCCCACTTTCTCCCTAAGTTGCTTTTGTGGGGTATTTGTCACAAGGAGTAAAGTAACAAATACAACATATAAATGTACATACATACACACACACACACACACACACACACACACACACACACACGATCAGTTTCCAAGGCCTCACTGAGGCCACTAAACTCCGAAGCTGCTCAGGTTCCTCACATAAAATGGCGAAGTGTTTATTTACGCTGCGTCTATGTGTAGCCTTCCATATATACTTTAAAGTCGCTCCAGATGACGACTACTTAACACAGCACAGACACCATGGGAACAGCTGTGACACTGCCCTGTTGGGGAACAACGTGAGAAGTCTGGACAGGGTTTTCTGCTGCTCTCGCTCAGTCTACAATTGCACGTATAATGTAAACACAGTCCCTCAAGCTGCACTCAGCAGAAAGGCAGATCCACATACAAGGTTTGCACCCAGGTTTCGGACACCCTCTAGAAGTCATACAGCACAACACTAGGAGAGTCTTATGTGGGACCAAACCAAACCTAGGCCGATCTGTCCCAACTCAGAAGTCACTTTGTTCTCCAGCTGGAGAAAAAGCCTAGCTCTGCGGCTTCCCTGCCTTCCACAGAGCTTGAAAGCAGAAGTGCGCTGACCTTTGCGAATCTGCCAGAAGCTCTACTGGTTTTTCGTTTGTTTGTTTGGTTTGGTTTGGTTTTTTTGTTTTTGTTTTTGTTTTTTGTTTGTTTTTTTTTGTTTTTCGAGACAGGGTTTCTCTGTGTAGCTTTGCGCCTTTCCTGGAACTCACTCTGTAGACCAGGCTGGCCTCGAACTCACAGAGATCCGCCTGCCTCTGCCTCCCAAGTGCTGGGATTAAAGGCGTGCACCACCACCGCCTGGCCAGAAGCTCTACTGTGTTTTTCCAGGACTCCTGTACCTCCTAAAGGGGCCTGTCATGAAGGAGTGGTTCCTGAAGTCTAGAGTAACAGACAGGAGAAGCGAAAGCACCTGAATTTTCTTTAAATGCCCAGGAGAGCGCCTTTGACTCACTCAACAAATCCTGGGATTTTTAACACTAACTTTGAAAGTGCAGAAACCAAGGTACCCACTGGGAAAGGCCAACACTCAGAAGCTTGCATCCTCTTTCACCAGCCTCACAGACCACAACCAGCTGGTTTGAGATTCCTTCCAACTTCCCTGGGGTGGCGGGATGCAAACTGACTGGCTTCGGAGTATCCCACAATAATTAGGCTACAAAGTGCCTGACTACACAGGACAGAAAGCAGTCAGGAACATTTAGACAGACAGCCTCCTGTTTCCTTACCTAATTGTCCCCCACATGGCAGAATATATCTCCTTTCCAAGCCAAAGCAGAGTGTATCATTTTTTAACTGGAAGCCTCACTACATGAGGGAAATTCCCCCATACCCTGTAAGGGTCCTTTCTTTGCTTTGCCTCCAGGAAAATCCAATCCAAAAGCCTAGAACTAGCCTCCCACAGAACACTTTGGATTTGTTTGTCCTGGGCCTCTGAGCCATGTGGCTTAGGCTACCAACTCCTCCAGGGCCACCTTACCTGCCACCGAGCTCCACAGTCTTCACTGGGACTCAGCCCAGTGTTTGGAATGGGTCTGGGGTCTCCAAAAAATGACCACACAATCCAAAGCATCCCAGCAAGGCAAAAAGTGTGACTTCTGCAGAAAGGTGTGCAATGACACACAAGCAAACCTGTCCACTGGATTTTTATTCCTAAGGCAAAGGGGTCCTGCAGTGGTTTAAATGAGAAGTGCGCACACACACACACACACACACACACACACACACACACACACACACGTCATTTATCTGAATACTACTTGGTCCACACCTGGTGAGGCTGACTGGGGAGGTTTGGGGAGGTACAGCCTTGCTGCAGGAAGTACATCACTGGGGGCGGGCTTTGAGGATTTACAGCCTCACATCCCTTCCGGTTCACTCTCTGTGCTTCCTGCCTGTGGTTGAAGATGGGATCTCTCAACTCTCTGCTCCAGCTGCTTGCTGCCATGCCTCCCTGGAACCATACACCAAAATAAACTCGTTTTTTTGTTTTTTTTTTTCACAAGTTGTTTTTGGTCATGGTGTTTTTAGCACTACAGCAGAAAAACAACTAATAAAGGTCCTGTGCCTTGTTCTGAGTGCACAGAGCAATGTGTTGATAAGCAAGGGGTAACTTCTGTTTGTTTGTTTGTTTGTTTGTTTTGTTGTTGTTTTGGTTTTTGGTTTTTGAAGACAGGGATTTTTGTGTAGCCCTGGCTGTCCTGGAACTTGCTCTGTAGACCAGGCTGGCCTCAAACTCATGAGATCCTCCTGCCTCTGCCTTTGCCTCCCAGGTGCTGTGATTAAAGGCATGCACCACCACTGCCTGGCACAAAAGGCAACTTTTTAACAACAGGATGCAACCTTAAGCAAATATTCTGATCTTAGAAAAATACTGGCTTGGGGGGAGGGGAATTCTTGCTAAGATGATGGCTATTGGTTTGACACAAACCTAAGGTCACTGGGGAGAGAGAATCTGTACTGAAGAACTGCCCTGATGAGACTGACCTGTGCCTACGCCTGTGAGGTGTTTTCCTCATTGCTAATTGATATGGAAGGGTCCAGCCCACTGTGGGTGGTGCCATCCCCTAGGCAAGTGGGCCTGGGCTGTGTAAGGAAACCAGCCGAACAAGCCCTGAGGAGAAAGCCAGAAAGCGGCATACACTGCTCAGTGGCCTCGGCTTCAGTTTCTGCCTCCAGGTTTCTGCCTTGAGCTCCTGCTCTGGCTTCACTCAGTGGTAAACTGTGAGCTATAAGGATGAAATCAATGCTTTCCACCCCTAAGTTGTTTTCGGCCCTGGTGTTTATCTGTTTAGCAACAGAAAGCAAGCTAGAAATTAAAGGTGCAGCTTCCTTTGCCTCCTTAAACTCTTTGGTAGAAAAGACTGTGAATCTCATTTACATTTCCCACAAGCACCATTTTAGAAGCTTCTGGATTTCCTTATGCCTCAAATGAGATAGCAATGAAAGAACTCCATGGGAGAGTACTTGTTCTGGGTTAAATCCCTAATACCTCCACAAAAACAAACAAGCAAAAAACCTCAATTGACAAAAGCAGGGCTGGGCGTGCAGCTGAGCCACAGACTGTTGGCCTGTCTGCATGCAGTAGACCCTGGGTTCAGTCTACAGCACTGAAACCCAACGGGAGCACGGGAAGAGCACTGGGGAGATGGTCAAGGCAACTGCCACTTCTCAAACACGTGAGGACCTGAGTTCAGACGCCCAGAACCCACGCGAAGTTGGACGCAGTGGCACGCGTCTGCAATCCCAGCCCTCTTTCAGGGAGATGGGAAGTGGAGACAGGGGAATCCCTGGAAGCTCATGGTCACCTCATAGAAATAGCAAGAGACTGTCTCAAAGAAGGTGGCAAGAAAGGACAGACACCCAAGACTGTCTGACCTCCGAATGTGCGCTGTGGCCAGTGCATACTGACACAGGGGTGTAGCACACACACACACAACCATGCAAAGGAGCCAGGCCGCTCTTCTAAGGGGCAATAAACACAAATACTCAAATCAGTTCAAGTAAATAAGGCCAGGGAGATGACTCAGCTGTGACCGTCTTACCGCTAAACCTGAGAAACTGAGTTCAAGACCTAGGATCCACATGCTGGAAGGAGAAAACTGACTCTCACGAGTTATTATTCTCTGATCTGCGCGCACACACACACTCACACACACACACACTCACACACACACACACACACACACACACACACACACACACACTTAAAAATTAAAATAAATAATAGATTATTTTAAAACCAATAAAACATGGCCACATGGTGGCACATGCCTTTAATCCAGCACTTGGGAGGCAGAGGTAGGTGAATCTGTGAGTTCAAGGCTAGACTGGTCTACATAGTGAGTTCCAGGACAGCCAGAGCTATGGAGAGAAGCCCTGTCTCAAACAAACAAACAAACAAACAAACAAACAAACAAACAAACCAAAAAAACAGTATGAGCATTGTTGACATGATCTCAAATGAACCTGATCAGATTGCGTTAGTACAGAAACAGTTTCTCTGTACCACGGAGACAAAACAACCCTTGGAATCCAACAATGGACTGCCTGCCTAGCACACTAAACTCAGCTCCATCCTCGGCACTAACAGAAACTAAAGCCATATACTCAGGAATGGAATTCTGAGACACACTACAACATGGATAAACCCAAGGGGCTTGTGACACAAAGCAGGTGAGAAGAAAGTCTGTAAGATACTTCCACTTCTCCCATGAGGCCCCTGGCATGGTGAAGTTCACTGACACAGAAGGAGATGGTGACTGCTGGAAGCTGGGGGCAGGAACAGAGAAGCAGCATCCACCGGGGACAGGAATTTCTGCTTCAACTGTGTCGCCTTCTGGAGATAGGCATTGATACCCAGCGGCGAGAGGGCAGTGAGTCCCGCTGGAAGCGCAAGGAAGGAAAAGTGGACCAGATGGTAAATGTTATGTCACGTGTATCTTACGACAAAAAGACAGACAGCAAACTACATAGACCTCAAAAAAGAAAACAGAAGGAAAAAATTCTCTCATCTATGAATGCACGGAAAGCTAAAAGTGCCACTTTAAGAGGACTAAGAGTGTGGTGACACATGCTTTAATCTCAGCAAACAGGAAGGTGAAGAAGGACAGAGTGAAGGGCAGAGAGGAAGGAAAGGGGGGAGGGGGAGAGAGAAAGGAATGGGAGAGAGAAGGAGAGGGAGGGTCTGGGGCAGGCAAAGGGGGAGAGGGATAAAGAAGAGAGGGAGGGATTGGGGAGACAGACAGACAGACAGACAGACAGACAGAGACTGACTCAGTTGCCTCAGACACCCAATGCCTGGCCTTCGTGCCCCAGCAAGCCCAGGCCCACAGTTGGTTACAGGCTCCCCCACAGTGTGCGCTCACCCACACATCTGCTTCCCACCCCCACCCCTTAACCACAGGCACTCTGGGCAGCCTGTGCCAACTCATTATGCAGTACTTTCTTCCCAAAGGAAGCCCAGTTCCTGAGTCCCTGGACTCCTCTCCGGAGTATTTTAAGGGCAGACACTTACTAAACTATTCTAACCTACATAATTCCTGCAAAGGTAATACAGAAATCTCTCCTGAACCCAACACGTGGGCTCATTCCAAGGCTCTGTCCACATTCTCAACATCCCAGCACTTCCGGAGAACCTTCAAGGCAACTTACAAACAAAGAGGAATTTTGAAAGCAAGCACAGTGAGTTTCTAGAACAGGCTTGCTAGGAACTCATAAAAATACCTCAGCCTGGGGTCTCCCGAAGAACACAGCAATAAAGCGCCCATGTTTGCCTCATGTCGTTAAAAGGACACTGCTGTGTTCTTAGGCACAAAAGCCCACCTAATTCCCACGCAGCGGCAGTGGGTGGCTGAGATACTTATATTTTATTTTGTGTGTTCATGGATGTTGATGTATGCATGAGTGGGCTAGAGGACAACCTCAGGTGAATCGATCCTCAAACGCCATCCAGTCTTTCTGTCTTTTTGGTTTTTTTTGTTTTTGTTTTTTTGGTTTTTTTTTTTTTTTGAGACAGGGTCTCTCATTGGCCTGGCCCTCACCCAGCCAGGTGATGGTGGCTGCCCTGGGAGCCCCAGGAATTCACTGCTCCTGCCTTGCCAGCACTCGGGTTTAAAATGCTCAGCACTTTTTTTTTTTACATGGGTTCTGGGAATTGAACCCAGGTCCTCTTTCCTGACTGAGCTATCTCCCCAGCCCCAGATGAAACATTTTAAAAGAGAGACTTCAGATATGGAAGGAATGCTGAACCCCCAAAATGTGAACTGTTTCAAGAGGGGTAGACATTACCACCTGATGTGCCCGTGGCATTCTTTATACCCAGACTCAGAGATCTAGCACCAGGGCTAACCAAGACTGTTAGGCAGGGTCCTCAGATCAAAACCTCACACTTCTACTAACCGGATACTGTATCCAGCCTGACCCAGGCAGGGAAGGTTGCCCCAGGACAGTATATCGCTCTCATAGGTAGCAGCCATGTGTCTCAGGAAGGGGTTTGGCCACCAAGAAGAAACACAGGCCTAGGAGAATTCTGAAAGCATCCAGACTCCCTCTGGAAGTGAGTGACAGTCCCTGGGCCAAAAGCCAAAGGTGCCACCATCCTGGGGTCTCCCACTGGGACAGAAAGTGTGCGGCCCAGTCTAGGAGTTGGAGTCAACATTGCCTGCTCACCCTAAACCTCCTACAACAGATGGTTAGGATAGTAATGTCACCACCCAAGGTTGCAGACAGCCTGGCACAGGGGGACATTTCAGGACCAATCACCTCTAGTGTCTTGAGCCACAAGACCTGACTCTTCACATAGCTCCTCCTGGTCCTTAGGGATCTTCATGCATGACACCTCCCAGGGTGGTGGGGCCTCTGGATCCAAATCATTGAGGCAGAGTCTCCAAATGAAGAAAGGCAAACTGAAAGTCTCTGGGCATCTTCCCTTCAGCAGCCCACCTGGGCTTCAGCAGGAGTTCCCAACTGCAGTATACACACAGTATACATGCCACAGCTACACACCATACACCCTGTACAACATACAAACACCACAGCATACAGGGATGGTGCACATACCCATGTATACATACCACGCAGCACACCCAACGCACCAAACAAAGCACATGTACACAACGTACAAACCCCATGTATATCACACGGCACATATCAACACAGCACACGCACATGACACAGTCTAGACTCTAAGGTCAGCTCTTGCTGAACTTAAAGATTGCAAACTCTTTCTCCGCATGGGTTCTCTGAATGGTAGGCAGTTAGGGGGAACCATCATAGATTTGAAAAGTAAAAACGAGGAGAATTTAAGAAACTGAGGCAAAACTCCAAGAGGGAAGACGGGAGGCAGATCAGCATGTCTTACTTTCTCCCTTTTGAACTCAGTGGTGCTTTTCTGGGATATCCCAGATCCCCTGAGAAGATTCTCTATCAAAGGAAATACAGAAAATTACAGACTAGAGTATGAACATCTTGGAATTGCTGGCTCTAAGAAACAACTATTAATGAAGAAAGGATACACTGCTATTTGAAGAGAAATTTGGGGCGGGTCAGGGAGTCGGGTAGTACTGATTGCTGAGCAGGCAAAACAGAGCTAAACCCAAAACAGAGAGCTTGAACCACAGCAGCACCAGGAGCCATAGGCTGGTGCTCAGGAACCTCAGCTTCCCCTCTGGAGGAGGTGGGCGGGGAGGAAGGGCTCACCCCAAGGCAGTGAGGCCATTCTAGGGTACCAGGAAAGCTCACAAGTGCCCACAAAGTTGAATATTTCTCTCTCTTTTTTCCTGCATGTGGAGTTGGGGTGTCTACAGCCCTGACCCACCAAGCCCCTGGAGAGCACGGCCTTTGGGTAAGAAGCAGCCCAGGAGACCGGCATGCAGTCTTCTGTCAGCCATGATCACAAGGCTCCCAGGGGCTCAGTCACTTATGGACACAGTTCAGCTTTCTGGTGGGGCCCAGGAGGCTCGCAAGTCCCTGGGCCTGGGGGAGCCACCTTTTCCGGCCCAACTGACCACCTCTCTCACTACAGAGCTTAGAAACACCGCTTTGAATTGTTCGTTTCAGGGGACTTTTTTGCCCTGGAGTTAGAGTTGGTCGTCCTGCACTAGTAAGTCGATTCCATATCTCCTTTCATCTTTCTTTTTCTATGAATCCTTTTATTGTGCTTTGTTGTATTTTGAAAAGATAGAAGGTGAGTGCTGGATTGGGTTGGTTTCTTACCACTCACAGTTTGAAAAGCACAAAGCAATGTCAAATGGCCGGGTTCCTGTCTGGAAGTCCCCTAGCCCAGGGCTGCGAGTGAAGCTTGGCAGAGGACGGCCAGCCTGGCACAGATGGGGCCCAGGTCTAGCCTCAGAACCACCTCCAAAAGTAAGTGCCTGCAATTGAAGCCCCCTTGTTCCCGAGGTGCTCCTTCGGTGTGGCTCCATGGCATTAAGGACACTCAGTGTTCTGTGACCATTGCCACCATCCCTCTGTTCCCCTCCACAGCTTGGAAACTGAAGCTCTGCCGCCATGGCGCAGCAGCTCCCCACTGGAGTTCTTGTCGTTGTTTTAAATCAAGGGAGGTAACTCGGAGGGGGTTTGAATACAGCAGCACATGAAGTCCACAAAAAAGAGCCATCTGTTCACCTGTCTTCAAATCTTAAACAGGAAGCCATTTATTCCAAGCGAACACCCCTGCCCCTGACGGTTGTAGTGACTCCTCCAGTCCGAACCACAGGTGCCCTCCGGTCCCTCCTCACACCAGCTAACGGGCCAGCCCTGGTGGCCCAGGAGGCAACAGTCATGAGATGCCCTTGCCAAACACACGTGGCTGGATCTAGGTGGCTCACCTTTCTCAAGCCACCTGTTCTTTCATTGCTTGAAAGTCTAACCTTGTGTAGTGAAAAACCCAGGCAAAGGGTGGAGATGGAATGGTCAGGCCTCTTTCTGAAAAAGGCCTGCCTGAGGACGCTGGGTGCTTCCCACCCAACATCTCAGGCTGGGCAGAGCCAGCTTTCCAGATTCTTGAGCTCTCTCCACAACCCATTCCTTAAACAGAAGCCACCTTCTCGGGACACTACAAGGCAGCAATTCTGGTCTAAATGGCCCTGAAAACAGTCCAGTGAGCTGTGAGCCTCCTGCCTGCACTGGCTCTTCAGGGTGCCACAGGGAACCAGGGCTGACCCACTCCGAGGCTCGGGGTGCAGCCGGCTGGCCATCCACACATGCTGCCTCTAAGGGAGACTGGGAAGGGGCCAAACCACACAGAGTCTGATCTTCAGGCCACCACGGGGGCTTGTCACGGACTAGCTCTAATAGGAACTTCCTTGCTGATGTCACAAAGTAAAAACCCCAGGGCAAATGAGATAAGACAGAGTGGATCCAAAATTAGTCCAGAGGTGCTGGTGACATGGCTGGGTGAGGTGGGGGAGGACTGGAAACAGGTCCCTGGTTTGGATCTTGGGTCTTGAGGTGAATGGTAACTGTTTTCAGTTGCTCTGACTGAGGCCACAGACTAGACGATTAATAAGGAAAACAAAAACAAAAACAAAAAAAAAAAAAAACAAGCACTGCCCGCCCCCCTTCTGGCTATTGGGAACTCTGTAAAGTGGCAAGGTGATACAGGACTTCATAGACTATCCCAACTCAGATTCTTCTTCTTATGCAGTCACAGCCCCATTGGGTCAGGGCCCACCCCTACTGCCTCAGTTGACCTTAATTACCTGTCAAACACTCCAAAAACCACAGTAAGTGTCCACCTTCTTAAGACCTTAAGGTCTTAATTTCAATATGAAGGCTGGAGAGATGGCCCAGCAGTTAAACGCACTTGTTGCTCTCCTAGAGGACCAAAGTTTGGTTCCCAGCAACCATCTCGGTTCTCATCACTGCCTCTAACTCCAGCTATAGAGAACCCTATAGTTCTTCTATCTAGTCTCTGTTGGCATTGCAAACGGACACACACACACACACGCGCGCGCAAAATATCTTTTAAAAAAAAATATGTTAATCTGAGCTTTGATGGGGGACGGTCAGAGCACAGGGACACTACCCATGACTGAACTTGAGTGTACAAGTTAGTTTTCATAGATTCAGTCCTTGGGGTACCTAGAGGCATATCCCGTGCTGTCTTCGGCGGTAAATGGTACAAAAACATCTCCTAGGAATGATTCCCAACTTTCCTAATGCTGTGACCCTTTTATACAATTCCTTATGTTGTGGTGACCTGAACCATAAGATTATTTTCACTGCTACTTCATACCTATAATTTTGCTACTGTTATGAAGCACGATGTAAATATCTGTGTTTTCTGATGGTCTTGGGTGACCCCTGTCATTCGATCCAAATGGGGTTGTGACCCACAGGTTGAGAACCACTGCCCTAAGGCTTGGAGTATAGCACAATAGTTCTGGACTAGTGTGTGTGTGTGAGGTCTCGGTTTCAATTTCTAGCACCAGGGCAGATCTCACTATGTAAACTCAGGTGACCCTTGGAAGTGTAATAAGGAAAATATAACCTCTTAGTGACTTTTGAACGAGGACACAAGCAGCCTTCAAGAAATCATCTTAACAAACACATATCACACTGTCTAAGCCAAGCCCTGGCCCTAAGAGTTTCCTAACAACTCATTTAATCCCACAAAGCAAGCCTGCAGCCACACTCACCCCACGAGAGGGGATGTTTATACGAGATGTTTACAAGGTGTACAGCGTCACCATGGAGATCAGTAACATTGGCCCAGAAGAAAAATGTTTAAAGTAAACTCGCATCTTACCTCTGTAATTTCAAAACTGATATTAATAACAAATAAAATTAATGGCATAGTTAAGAGATTACCCGAAATGAGCTCCGCTGAGATTTTAAAACATTAAATAGAGCCAAAAGAAACAGCGCTGAGATCTCAAATGGAGGATGCCAATTAAGAAAAGTGACTCAAATTCCTTGAAATGTAAACACCTTATAACTTCATTATGAAAACCCATAAAACCTCCATGTTGGACAGTTAAAAGCCTGGACAAGCCCGTCTTCCATATCACCCCAAATTAGGACATCACGGAAGATCCGGCTGTTGTCAGCATCACACCAGCAAAAGGAATTTAAGAAGAAACCACAGTGACCCCAAACCTCTTGAATTTATAGAGCACCAGAGTCCACGGGGCCTAACGAAATCCACTGCTTTGCCAAAAACAACCTATAGAATTTCTCTCTGATGAGAAAATTTAAATTGCTTGCTAATTACTTTCCTCCTCTATAGAAGAAATGATCTGTCTTGGAATCGCACGGTCAGGGCGCAGTTCCGGAGGCCAGGCTCAGGAGAGGAGGGTGTGTGCACCCTGACACAGTGGTGCTCGCTGTAAACTCCCTCTAGACCGCTGCATCCTCAGAGAACCCTCCAAAGGATGCAGGCGCTGCAGACTCATCAGGGGTCAAGGACAGCACACACACCTGTAAACCGCCCGTTTCTACTTCAGAAAGCCAAAGAAGGACTGGCAAGAGGGGTCCGTCAAGAAAGTGCGACCCACACAGCACGAGAACTCGAGTTTGATCCCCAGAACCCACCTATAAGCCTGCGCTTGTAATCTCAGTGCTGGGGAGGTAGAGGCAAGGGTATTTCCTAAGGCTCACTGGCCGGCCAGCCAAGTGATCAGCAAGCTCCAGGTCCTAGTATGTGTGAGCAGGTAAAGGGAGGGAGAGGGAGAGAGAGAGAGTGTGTGTCAAGCAACTGCTCTTCCTGTTAAAAACACCAACCCCTGCACCCAGAAAGCCTTGCCTCCTTCCCTCCCAGGTTCTCACGCTCAATGGCAGGAAAGACCTGGCTTTGCCTCCCTTCCACCGATGGATTTTAATCCATTGAGAATCGACATTTCCTTCAAAAGGAAGGAAATACTTTGCTTTTTCTGCAAATCATCTGTTCTTATTTTAGGTACAGTCATGCTTCTTATTTTTGGCCATCCATTGATCCATCAGGAAGGAACATAAAATGGCTGTGCCTGGCGCTGGCAGCAGTGTAGTGGGGGAGCCGGTCCCCGACCACTCAGTGTAGAAGAGGGGTCAATGACATGCACTGGGGGCCACCTGGTCAGCTCTGTCTGTTGCAAACACGCAAGACTGACTAGGAATATCTGCACCTCCAAATCTCTACCGGATGTACTGATTCCACACATGGGAGCCTAGGCCGCAGTGATCAACATTCATCCGACATCAACATTAAACACACAGACCAACGCAACCCACATCATACCGAGGAGCCTATACCCAGCAAACACTTGGCATCCAAAAGGGAGAACTACAGTGGCTTGGGCCTGGCTGCAATAACCACACTGCACGAGGATCCAACTCAGGAAGGCTGCATTAGGCAAACACACTAGAAAGTTACCTCTCTGGGCATGCTCTCTACTTCCCAGGAAGTACCTCAAACCTCCAGTAGAGGGCTGGCAAGATGGTTTAATGGGTAGAGTGTCTTCAGCCTAAGTGTAAGGATGACCTGAGTTCAGATTCTCAGAACACATACAAAGCTGGTCATGATTGCATATGTCTGCGATCTTAACACTCCTAAAGAGGTACGAGACAAACAGGAAAGTCTCTCTCTCTCTCTCTCTCTCTGTCTCTCTCTCTGTCTCTCTCTCTGTCTCTCTCTCTCTCTCTCTCACACACACATACACACACACACACACACACACACACACACACACACACACAGAGCCCACTCCCAGTAACCCTCTAGCAAGGCTCCACCTCACAAGTTCCCACAACCTTCCTAAACAGTACCACCAGCTAGGGACCAAGTGTTGGAACACCCATGCAAAGTAAAGGGACACTTCACCTTAAAACACTGCCCATGTGACAGAGAAGGGAGAACCAAGGTACAGCAGTCTCTACCTCACTCGGGGTCATGAAAGAGAGCTGGGACTGTGGCTACGACAAGCAGCCGCCAGCAACACCTACCACCTGATGTGCAGGAGTCACCCTTCTAGAAGGAATCAGCCTCCTTCCCTGGCGGCTTTCGGAGTTCAGTATGCCTCCATTTCCCCCATGGAGAAGGAAGAAGTGTACACAGAGCTGCCTGCCTGCCTAACTTCCCGAAGGATCCAGAAGTGAGTGTTGAGTAATTCTTAGCACTTCTTTCTTAATTCTAGTGCAGCCTGGAACAGCGCCTCTGAGAACATCTTTCAAAGGACTTCAGGAAGCCAGCGCTCCTGGGTCAATATGAAGTCACATCTTGGCTGCACTCAGAAGAGCAACCGGAAGAGAGGGAGAGGGGCTGTGGCTTGGGGCCAAGGCTGGCCTGATCTAATCAGGGAAATTGGTTTCCTCGGCCACTAATCATTTCTGCCCCAGGAATTTTTCCATGTTCTTGCCAGGAGTGCAAGCCCCTGCACTGGGGACTGCGAGGTGGCTTGGTGGCAGAGCCCCTCCCTAAGCTGGTTCCCAACACTGAAAAAACAAAGAAACAAAGCCTACAATAAAAAAGACAAATAGCCAAGCACTCTCCTGGGACACAGAGGCAGGAGGATCTTGGTGAGTTCAAGATCAACCAGGATTATATGAGTTCCATGATACAAATGTATCATGCTTTCTCTTATTGTGGAATCTAGACTACACAATTATATATATGCATATTATATTTATGATATATAGATACATATATATACATAATATGGAATGTAGGAGGGTGACTATTTGAGAAGAGGGCAGGAATCAAGGGGGGAAGGGGGAAGAGGGAAAGAGAGGGCAATGGGGGATGTGAATATGAATATATGATTTACATATATGAAAGTTATCGTAAATGAAACCTGTTATTTTATATAATGGACATATGTTAATGAAAAATACAATATGCAGTAAAATGAGATCCTAACCCTCTGGGCACACACTTCACTGAAGTATCCTCTCCACTGGGGTGTAACCCTGAGAAGACCCTGGGTCCTACCCACCCATTTCCCTTGCGCCTCCTCCATCCCTAATGCCAACACTCACTGAGCTTCACACTCCTTGGACAAACTCAAAAATCCCGAGAATTTCTAAGCATCAGTCCATCCCATCCATCTGTTTCCATGACGGTCATTTTCTTCCCAGTTCTGGTCACATGGACATCAAGCAGAGCTTCCAGACACCAATGGTGGCTGTGTTGGGAGCACTTGTCCATGTCTCAGCACTGGGATTTCCGAGAGTTATTTCTATTTTGCAACTAAGAAATAGGATTTGGCAGGAACTCTTTGAGGATAAACTACCACTGTCTCCCAAGAAGCCAACAAGGAAGAAAAACAAGATCCTTTGCAAAATCCTTAAAAAGAACAGGCATCCTAAGTGCTCAAGGATTCCCATATGCTGTGGAAAAGCTCTTAAGACGAGGGCAACCAATGAGTCAACAGACTCAGCCTTTCTTCCTCGCTCTCCAGCTTTTTCCCTTCACAGTGGCTCCAAAATTAATCCCCTGTGTTTATTCATGTGTTACTTATCTGTTTCCCATCACCTTCCATTCATGGAAGGTCATTTATTTCTCCATGACCTCTCTGCATTTTTCCCACTCCCTTCAACAGCTGGAGAGCAAGACCACAGCTCAGCCATTGCGGCTCTGGCACAGATTTCCAACAGCCCCTTCAAGGGGAAATCTCTGTTCTGTCTCTCCTACCATTGTGCCTCCCTTATCCTGTTACTAATGTGTCTTCCATCTAAACTGCTCAGCCAAGCTCACCTACAAATCAACTGAGGAAAAATAAACAACAGACACATGGGGAAGAAACTATTTGCAGAGAAACAATGCCCTCCTCCTCAAGGACTGAAGTGTGGAAAGGGAACACAATTCATGGACAGCCTGAGGCTGGAGACACATGCATTATGCAAAGGGCAGAGAGGACCAGGTGTCCTCACCAGGAATGGCCCCGTGGCCACACAGCTTTCCATGCTGAAAAGACGTGCTCCATGTTGAAAGAGAAGGCATGAGTGACTGAGCAAACAAAGAACACCCTGGAAGATTCAGGGAAGGTCTGAGGTTTGGCCACCAATCCCGGTGTTATTAGGCAGGTCTAGTGGAAAAGTCAAGTCGATGGGGACACTCTTTTGTAGGACATGTTGGGACCTACCCCTTCCTCTCCCTGCCTTTGCCTCCAGCTGCCATGAGCAGCTTTGTCCAGCACATTCTCCCACCATGGTCTTCTACCTCGCTACAAGTCCAAATGCAACAGAGTCAATGGATCATGGCTAAAGCCCCCTCATGTTCCTCCTTAGAAACCGATCGCTGTAGATATTTTGTCGCAGCAACAGAAAGCTGATGTAGATGGACCAGCTAGAAGCACTAATAAGACTACCCTGGGACCCAGGTAGCAACATACTCTCATTGCTGTCTCTGTATTGGGGGGAAGGCAGCTAGGGACCAGCTAACCTTCCACCAGCATCATGGAAGCACTCTCGGGACTCACAATTCACAGAAAGTGTAAGGAGGCCATCTTTAGAGTCCACTGGCACCCCTTTAACAACAACAGAATAAAGGACAACACAACAGAGGTGTCAGTGTTGCTGTGGAGAAGCTGGGACAGAGCCGTGAGATAACTCAGTGGGTAAAGGCACTACCACATACATGTGCCATGGCACACACATGCCAGCCCCCCCACACACACACACAGAGTAATAAATAAAAATACTTCAAAAATAAAGAAACTGGAGCCCTCACGTGTTCGTGGGAGTCGCTGTGGAGAAAGGAAAGCTGGCACACTGTGAAGGAGATATCTTCTTTCAGCCGCTGTAGCAAAGTCCAGAAATCCCCCTAAAATGTTAATCATGCAGTTCCCACAGGCCATGACAAGTCCACTCCTGGGTATATACCCAAAATGACAACAACAAACAGGGCTGGAGAGATGTCTCAGTGGATAAGAGCACTGTCTGCTCTTTCAGAGGACCTAGGTTCAATTCCCAGCACCCACATGGCAGCTCACAACTGTCTGTAACTCCAGTTCCAGGGGAATCCAATATCCTCACAGACATACATGCAGGCAAAACATCAATGCACATAAAAATAAATAAATAAATCATAAATGCTTTATTTTATCGGGAGTTGCCTTGATTGTGGCATCTCCTCACAGCCCTGGAACAGTGACTAAGACACTGTGGGTTTCCCCTAAACTCATAATATCCATCCAAGCAGAAGGAAAACATCAGACCAACCGCAGCTGTGGGGTGTTCTGTCAAACACTGACGGGCCCTTCAGAGCTGCCAGGGTCACCACACAAGTCAACTGTGAGACACTGTCACAGTTAAGAGCAGCCGACAGAGAGAACACAATGCCATGGCCTGAGTGGAACCCTGGAAAGAAAAGGACAACAGGAGAAACCGAGGCCATGGGACTAAAGGGTACTGTTGTCAGTATGGGGCAGCCACATGGGTTCCCCAATTTTGAGAAAAGCACTATACTACAGATGTTAGTAAGGAGGGAAGTGAGGTATGGAGCATGAGCATTCTCTTCACTGTGTGTGTGTGTGTGTGTGTGTGCGCATGCGCGCGCGCGCACATGCACATGTACATGCACACACATAGTTTAGGTGTGCATACACATATGTGAGCATGCACATGGAGGCTAAGTTAATTCTAGCTATCATTCCTCAGGCACAGTCCACCTTTATGTGTGTGTGTGTGTGTATGTGTGTGTGTGTGTGTGTGTGTGTGTGTGTACACATGCTCAGGCATGTATAGATGCATGTATACACGATTGTGTGCACACATGGAGGCCATAAGTCTGCATTAAATGTCTTCCTCTATTGGCCTCCACATTATTATTATTATTATTATTATTATTATTATTATTATTTTGGTAAGGCCTCTCATTGAACCCAGAACTCATTGACTCAGCAAGACTAGCTAGCCAGCAAGCTCTGCTCCTAAGATCCTCCTGACTCCCTACCCTCCGAGTGCAGGGAGGGGCTTCAGCCCCACACCACTGTGGCTGGCTGTTACGTCTATGATGGAGACTCCAACTCAGGTCCTCATGCTCATCTGGGAACCGCTTTACCAACTGAGCCATCTCTCTATCCTCCCACTTTTTTTCTTTTTTGACACATGGTCTCTCACTGGCCTGGAACTTGACAATTTAACTATGCTTGCTGCCCAGTGAGCTCCGGAATCACCAGACTTCACCTCCCCAGGCCTGGGATTGCAAGTGCAGACTTCCATGACCCATGACCCATTCTCACATGAGTTCTGGGAATCGAACTCAGTTCTTTGTGCATGACTGACTCAGCCATTTCAGCCCTGACTTTATACTTCTGTGAACTTAAAACTCTTCCAAAATAAAAACTTGTCTCTTCTGAGAGGAACAAAGTGCCGGCACTCCTAGGACATGAATGAACCCTGAAAACACTGTATTGCATGAAAGAAATCAGCCACAAAAAGGCACATATGGAAATGATTCTACTTATATGAAATATCAGAAAAAAAACGAGCTTTCAGAGCCCAAAGCACACATCGCTGCCAGAGCCCTGGGAAAGCTATGATTGTAATGGGCACAAGGTTTCTTTAGGGGGCAATGACAACATTCTAAAACTGATTATGGTGTCAGTTTCAGGACTGTGAACACACTAGAGAACACTGGGTTGTGTTCCTCAAAGTGATGTTTTCTGGCATGTGAGTCATAGAAGGCTGTTATTAAAAAAAAAAAAAAAAAAAAAAAAAAAAAAGCCTAACAGTGGAAAAATTGAATCACACACTTCACACAAACATGGTCTTCAATAATGCATTTCATTTGGGGAGCCCTTCCAAGGATACAAAACAGCAATGTGAAATACTGTTACCATGTCTCCTACTTCCTACCTAGCCCTGCCTCAGTTTCCCCTTATTAACCTCAGGCATTAGCCTGTCACGTGTTAATTCAACAAACCAGTTTTGACGATGAAGAGAGGCCCAAGCCTCCGGGTATCTTCCTGCCAACCTCAAATGGAGAATGATGCTGTCTCCTTTTTTTTTTTTTTTAAAGTAAATGAAACTCTCAATAATAATAAATAAGTAAACAAATAGGTAAATATTGGGTAAGAGACTAGGACAACCATTCCTCAGGGAAAAAGCAGAGGGCAGGTAGCTAGGGCTATTGTTCAGTTGGTAGTGCATGGCTGGCATGCAGTAGGCCCAGAGTTCAATGTCCATAATTGCAACAAACCATGTATACGAACAATCCCATGAGAAGATGCTCACAGCACTAATTCTCAGAAAAATGCAAATCAACAGCCACTGTGGCATCACTTCACACCAAGGTGGCTGTTTAAAAGCAATGTTAAAGCTGATCAAGCATCCTGTTGTGGCTCAAATGATCTGCTCCGGCAGCGCTGCCCAAGCCCTCCTCCTTCAGGGTACAGTCATCTGTGCGCACGGCACGCCCCTGGGCTCTGATGGCCACACCCTCCTGCCCCGCTCTGCTCCATCTTCATGTCATGCCAAAGGTTTCTCCAGCCAAAAACGAAAGCATTATTAACAACAAAAAAAGAAGTTACTGAACAATTAGCTCTCAGGAAGGCAGCGATCACTCAGCAGAGAAAGAGCTTTGGTCTTTTAGGGAGTCAGCGAAGCAGACGCACACAGCAGGTTCTTGGTCGCACACGTGGAGGAAATGACGGGGCAAAGGTGTGGAGCCTGGCTGTCCACAAGAAATGGGTGACCATGGAGGGTCCAGTGGGTGCCCTCTGGACACAGTGGCCACCAAGCTCCCTGCTTGGCTGGAACGCCTGACAGACTCACTTTGTAATTTAATTTAATTTCTCTAAATTTTAGTGAAATAGCCAGATGTGGTGAATGGCTATCAACTACTTACACGGTATAGCAACAATAGGAAGCAAATCTTGGGCATCCTGATACTTCATTCCAGAACCTTCCAAGTAAAGAAAATTTGTCATTATTTAAATGAATTTTTAATTGGCAAGCAAATCAAAGCTATGGCAAAGGGCTAAAGAAATGTCAAAAAAATCTGAGTGTCACGCTTGTGTCTCAGAATATCATGAAGAGCATTAGAGGACTTCAAAGACTGTCTCATAATTAACAATAATGTGATTAGGAGAGCTTGTCAAAAAGAATCCACTCTCATGAAACCCATTCACTGTACTGTTTCGGGGGGGGGGGGGTAACAGCACTCCAGAATTTAGTGATGATGGACACATGGGCAGAGAAGCATCAACAGGCTCTTGGAGACAGGGCTGTCCCCTTAGCAAGGCACACATAACCTGGCTTCTGTGCACTCTGTACAATCTCCTTTTTCCCTTTTAGAGTGTTTGTGTGTGTGTGTGTGTGTGTGTGTGTGTGTGTGTGTGACAGAGACAGAGACAGAGACAGAGACAGAGAGACAGAGACAGAGATGTATGTTGTTATGAAGGGACACATGTACGGAAGCCGAAGGCAACCTTAGTGTCTGTCATCCCAGGGATGTTCTTCCACCTCTCGAGCTGCAGTTTCTTGCTGGCCCAGAGCTTGCCTTGGTGCTCCTTTGGCTATCCAGAGAACTCCAGCGATCCACCTGCCTTTCTGCCCCTACCCAGCACAGACATTACAAGAAGGAGCCACCATACCAATCTTTTCTATTTTAGTTTTTGTTTGTTTCCTGGTTTTGTTTTTGTTTTATGTGGGTTAGTGGAAAATGAACTGTGGTCTTCCACAAGGAACTGACTGACTGGACTACCTTCCCAACCTCTCTTTTCTATTATTGTTATCCAGTAAGGGAGACCCCACTAACTCTGGAGACCATCCCACCAAGAGCTGGGAAATCTTGGGGGCAGCCAAGGGCTGGTTGATCGACCTTTCCCCTTGCATCAGAGCCCTGTCATAAGCCATCTCCTACACAAAACGATACCAAGAAACATCTCTACCATCAAAACTCTGAAGCTAATCACCAGCAACCAGACATCTGGAGACACCCAAGGTTCCCAAGCTAACAAACTACCCAGGCCAGGCCTCATTAGCATCTACACCACCTAACCCTAACCCTAACCCTAACCCTAACCCTAACCCTAACTGTCCTCCATACAGCCTGTCCTTCCTGAAGAAGCCCAAGAAAGGCTTTCCCCCTGTTCTGCTCCCCTCTCCTCCCCCTGTTCCCCTCTCCTCCCCCTGCTTCCCTCTCCTCCCCCCTCCCCTCTCCTCCCCCTGCTTCCCTCTCCTCACCCCTCCCCTCTCCTTCCCCTGCTTCTTCTCTCTCTCTCTCTCTCTCTCTCTCTCTCTCTCTCTCTCTCTCTCTCTCTCCCTCCCTCTCCTCCCCCCTCCCCTCTCCTCCCCCTGCTCCCCTCTCCTCCCCTCTCCCCTTTCTCCCCCCCCCACTCCCCTCTCCTCCCCCTGCTCCCCTCTCCTCCTCTTGCTCAGTTCTCTGCCAAGCAAAGCTGACGTTTCTTGGGCTGCCTTAGGTGTCTTGTTGGAGTGTGTGCCCTTCTCATGAGCAATGCAAATAACAGACTCTTTCCATGTAAGAACAACTAAGCAGGGCTGAGGGGAGCTGGCTCAGCAGTGAACAGCATTTGCTCTCTGCGGAGAACCCAGGTTTGGTTTCCAGCATCCATACGACAGCTAACAGCTCTCTGTGAACTCCGGTTCTGGGGGATCCTATAACCTCTTCTGACCTCTGTGGGCACCAGGCACACTTGTGGTGCACATACATATGTGTAAACACACACATAAAATAAAAATAAGTAAATCTTTTCTTTTCTTTTTTTAAATCACATAATCCCATGATAGACCACACACCACAATGTGGTACTGAGCCCTGAGGGCCACACAGAGAAAGAAAGACATCACATTCCTGTGGACACTCCCACTCACAGGCACTGGTAGGTAGAAAGGCCCATTCTCAGAAACCCAAACTGCCCTGCTGGATTTGGATTCACCATTCAAAGGTTCTGACTAAGCCATGCTAATGCATTCCATGACCCCACCCCTGGATGCCTGAAATCATGGACAGTAGCGAAGCCTATAAATACTGATTTTTCCAGTACACGCCTACCTGTGCCATAGTTGAACTTAGTGAGCAGGCACTGGGAGATTAAAAATAACGAACAGTTGGAGAGATGGATGGCTGAGTGGGCAGAGCACTTGCCATGCAAGTCTAATGGCTGAGGGTTAGATCCCTGAGACCCACACAAAAGTGGAAGGAAACTGGACTCCAGAACATTGTCCTTTGACACACACACACACACACACACACACACACACACACACACACACTGTCCATGCACACATACATCTACAACAATAAAAAATAAATAGAATTTTTAAAAAAAGAAAAATAACTGACAATAAAATAGAAATCCAAATACTGTAATAAAATTGCCAGCATTATTCCTCTTGTGTTTGGGGCCATTGTTAAGTAAAGTAAGGAATGCTTGAATACAGACACTGCAATACTACAGGCACTGACCTGATGACCAAAGTCTGTGGATGGAGTAACAGGAAGGGAAGCACACGGGCTGTGAATACATTAGACAAAGATTCTGTGTGACACTACTCCTGGGAAAACATGAACAAACTTCTACTCATCCCAAATACAGAAACCATAACAGACCTAAGTAACAACAGCACCAAAGTCCAACT
Organism: Peromyscus maniculatus bairdii; assembly: GCF_049852395.1. Taxonomy (NCBI): domain Eukaryota; kingdom Metazoa; phylum Chordata; class Mammalia; order Rodentia; family Cricetidae; genus Peromyscus; species Peromyscus maniculatus. Next base: position 133,956,137 of record NC_134856.1, read on the forward strand.
TGGTGAACCAATGAGTTTCACTGGGGTGACTTACAGGAGAATGGGTGAGGGGAACTCACAGGATCGGGGGTGACTCAAAGGCAGCTGTATCACCAAGGCCCACCCCAGCATGGTGCCACTCATAAAAGCTAGAATCCTAAAGCTCTCTACACAGCTCAAAGGCAGCGGACAGCTAAGATTCTCGTGTGCTCTGGAGTCCTCACTGCTTACATAACCTTGGTGGTGGCGGTCTTGTGAATCTAGTCAGTTTCAGAGACTTCCTGAGACTTTTGGGTTGTTTGCTTTCTGAGTCTTAACTAGTCTTGCTTCAGAACTTTGTGAATTTTAAGGAGCTTCCTACAAGGAAAAAATATTTTCAATCAGAAGAAACTTCTCTGCAACAAAATTGAAGGTGCCCTAAAGGGAAGAGGAAGGAGGGCAGAGATGACATCATACCTCTCAGAGTGGTCAGCATGCAAGTCAGACTTAGGAATTCTTCACTTGTGGAATTTTTCATTTTAAATGTAGACCATGTTTAACTTCATGTAACTGAAAGCAGGGAAAGTGAATCTGTACATCAAGGAGCCTCTGAACTTCCTGATCTGCACAAGGGACCAACAAGAGCAGCCCCATGTCCACTGCACACACTCCAGGCCTCTTCAGAAAGCCACCTGGCATTTGTAGTCCAGAGAACACAGAGCTCGCCTGACATGTCTCAAGGGTTGGGAACTAATTTTGATTATAGCTCAGAATACTAACTGGGAATCTCATTAATCAGGAACCTGTGAGTCTTACTCAGGCTCCACTTTGTGTTGCTGTAGGGTTAAAAGAGAAAACCAGGGAAGATTACTGACAGTGGATGACAGGGGTCTCTGCAGATTGCTGGATTCATGCTATTTACTTAGTGTGTTTGCATGCTGTATCTCTGAGTGATCTTGGGGGAGAATGGTCATCCTCTTGTGGTTCCTATAAATCCAGAAACAATAAACCTCCACATCCAAACTTCTCCTAACAGTTCTCAAAACAAAATCCCTCCACGGCCCAATTTGGGAAACATGGTGTCAGAAAATACAAAGCAAGTCACTCTCCGACTGCAAGCAAAGTTTCCTAAACCTGACCACTTGGAAGCCAAGGAAGCAGTGCTCAGCCACTGCCATAGAAGAAGAGTCACAAGTGCCACTTGTGGCCGTGGCAGCTTCAAGTGTAACCCAGTCGGTCAGTGAGAGTTCACTCAGATTACACTTTTCAGTTAGAGAGCAAGTAAGGACCGCTTCACAACGGCATGGCCAGTGGACAGAATGAACTCCATCCTACAAAGCAAATTCCATTGCTACCATGCTAAGGAAGGAACATCCACAGAGTAAGAGACAATAAAAGACACAGAAAATGGGCACCGGAATTTTCTTTGAGTACCTGCTGTGGTTTAGATGAAGGTCCCCAAAGGGTCCACATGGAATGGCTTGGTCCCAAGGAGTATGCTACTGAGGCACTAGAGCCTTTGAGAAGAGGGGTCCATTGGGAGGTTTAGGTCATTGGGAATGTGCCCTGAAAGAGGAATGTGGACCCCAGCCTCTCAGTCACTCTCTGATCTTGCTCCTAATGTGTGTTCGCTCTAATTCACATTCCTGCTGTACTTTGCTGCCTTCGCTAGAGAACCAAGAATAAGGCTACCCTGCAGAACTGAGAGCCACATACTAGGGCTTTTTCTACCTTTTCAGTAGCCTGTGTTATGTAGTTCATTATAATAACACAAAACTAATACAGGCTCCATGGGAATCCTTATTAGGTCAATTTGTGATGCCAAAACAATACCACCAAGGTGACTTCTGATGCATGATGGTGGCACAAAGATGTGTCACTCTGTTCCCTTAGCTCACACACTCCATGTTTAAAAGGCAGGAGAGAGTCAACTCTAAAGTATGGAGAAAGGTGAGGCTAATCAGGTGAGCACCAAAACCCAGCCCACCTCCAAAGGACCTCAGGAAAGAACCCAATGTCTATCACCTCTAGTGGTATCATCATGAAATGTCCCAACAACAAGTGTCCTCTTCACAGATGCACAAAACATCGAGCATTCCCAGGGACCTGACTGACATCCACTGCACAAAACACCAGGGAGCTTTTCCATGGAGCCCTGGAGCTCACTGTACAACTTACAGGCAGCTTCACAGGCCAGAGGCTCCTCTCCTCTTACTTTTTATGTAAACTTAGGGAGGGAGGGACTTGGTGAATCCATTAGTTTCAGGGACTTCCTGAGACTTTTGAGTTAGCCACTTCCTGAGTCTTAAGGAGTGTATTCCAGAATGAGATGTTTCAACTCAGAAGAAACTGCTGCACAATGCTTTCTGGATGGGCAACTTTATCAGTTTTCTTCAATCCTACAGGCTTAGCACTGTCCTGTGAAGACCGAAACTCCAAAATGCTCCAAGATTCAAAAGCTTTTGCACATCAATATGGCAGCAGAAGTAGAAAATTCCACATCTGGCTGCCTGTAACAGGTCATGGGCAAAGGATAGGCACATTAACAATGCCGTGAGAAGTGACTTCTCAGGCTGTGTGTGTATAAAACAGAAGTGAGCCTCATATGGAGATGCGGCTCCCCCATAAATACACATTACATGTGTGAAAGTATTCCAAAATCTAAACAATCCTGAAATCTGTAACACCTCCGGTCCCAAACATTTTCAGTAATGGAGATTCAGCCTGTAGTAACTCAGACAGAGGCATTTCACTTCTGGGAAGCAGCTCCACAGATACTCAACAACTGCCAATAAACAAACACTCAAAACCAAGGCTGTTTCATGTAATGCTAAAGAATCCGAAGACCTGTGAAATAAATGACCCATATAATGTGACACAAAAGTAAAAGTGGGACTGCAGGGCTAAAGGGGACAGCAAGGACAGGGTAGGGGAATGTGGAGGGCAGGAGGAAAACTAACACAAAGTATGAAACAAGAAGCCCCGATGAAACCCATTATTTTGTATGCTAACTTAAAATTAATTAAAAATAAACTATGCATATACAAATGACAGATATTAGCAATGGTTTTTGTTTGTTGTTTGTTCTTTAATGAGGAAGTTGGAAATACACTTTTTTGTTTTGATGAGCTAGGTCTCACTATCCTGGGTTGGTTTTGAACTCGGTATGTTCTCAAGGTTGGCCTTGAACTCCTGATTGTCCTGGGCCTTGCTCCCAAGTGCTGAGCTGGCAAGGCAACAGAACCTGCATAACATGGGAAGACCCACAGGAACTATTGCAGTGAGGAGCCTCGCCGTGTGTGGTCTAAGTGACTGTGCACAGAAACCATTATGAAAAACAGTGCTAAGTGGAAGAAGCTAGTTTCAAAGGCCACATGGTCCATGATTGCATTTAAATGAAATTTCCAGACCAGTCAAATCCTCAGGGACAGAAAGTAGATTAGTGCTTGCCAGAGAATGGGAAACAGGAGGGGGTGGGGATTGCTAATGGGTGTGGGAGTTCCTTGGGGGGCGGGGGAGGCAGGGGGTGGGAGGAGGGGGAGGTGGGGTGGGGTGGGGGTGGAAAGGTTCTGAAACTGCATGGTAGAGATGAATGTTCTGACAGCTTCAACTGCTGAGTGGCACACTGTAGGCTCACCAGGGTTGGAGAGATAGTTCAGTAATTGAGGACACGGGCTACTCTCCCAGGTTCAATCCCCAACACCTAAATGGCAGCACGCAACTGTCTGTAACACCAGTTCCAGGAGATCTGACACTCTCTCCTGGCTTCTGTGGCACCAGGCACACAAATGGTGCACAGACGTACTTGCAGCCAAACACTCAGAGACAATAAATACATACATAAATAAATAAACGGTTTAAAAAAATTAAGGCGTTAGTCCAAGCCAAGCAAAGCTTCCCCAACTCTCCATTCTCCATCCCTGTTTTCTTCTTCAGTATACTTATAAAAGTTGATCCAAGCCAAAGCTCATTCAAACCCCCCAACCCCAACACACAGCCTCAAATTCACAGAAGGATTCATCCTCTTGTTGGAGATAGAAAAGCGACGATGAAGAGAATTTTTAAAACTTAATCTTGAACAGCTCACTTCGTGCTCCATGCTGGCCTTCCTTCTTCCTGTTTTCCTTTTCCACCAGCCACAGCTCCTACAGCCTGTAGAAATACAGTCGAGTAGGAGAGATCTGACTCCTGCTTCCTCTTAGACAGAGACTTTCTCGGATAAGAAGACAGATGCATTCAAAGTTTGGGATAAAGGGAACCCTGTCTGAACTCTGAAAACATACTAAACCCTTCACTAATGAGAGGTAGGTAATTGGTACAGCACTCTACCTTGCGAAACAATGGACTTTCCCATTGAAAGAAAGGATGAGGGTATTTTATGTTCAAAATGCTGCTGGGATGTGGCTGTCAACCCACATCGTTCCTAACAAAAACGATTACACACTGAATACTGCAAGCAACTCGGGAAGGCTGAAGCACAGCCAAGCCAGTTGACTCATGAGAGAAATTACGTTCTTGGCAAAACTATTAACACCCTCAGAAGACAGAGTCCTTCCAAGTGGAATTCCTGTCCTGAGTAGTCAGTAGGCTCCTTCTTAAAAAGCTATCTCCTCTCAAGTCCCCAGAGCCACCTGGGTCACCCTCAACAACCTAGTCCCCTGTGCCCACCTACCTGGGCATCCACCTCCACCACCCAATTGGTGAACTGACTCAATGCTTCTCCAGAGGAGCTGGTCAAGCAGCCCTGCACCCTGATCTCACCCTGCCCAAGGCATCTCCTTCTTCTTTCTCCTGCAAGAGGAACTGTTCCTCTCTTAAAAACCAGGACAGTACCAAGTTATTCAAAGGACAAAGGGCACTTCCTAGAACCCTTTCCCTTCCTATCTATTGTTACACACACACACACACACACACACACACACACACACACACACACCAGGAGACAAAGCCTTCCTATGGGTCCCAGTCCCCAGAGGCGAAGCCATCTGCTTCATACTTCAAAGGGCTCCCATGTGTCCATGAATCACAATGGTTGACAGCAGCAGTGAGGATGTTTGCTTTTGTTGGCTTTTGCTTTTGTCTAGTCCTCTGTAAGGGAAACAAGGACCAAAGAACAGTAGGGAGCCGGGTGTCCTGGGCCTGGGTTTGGGCAGTTGGGTCCTTGAGGAGTCCAGGGAGCTTTTTCTGTGGGGAGTCGCATGATCCCTGGTCAACCTGGTCCACTCTGAAACCTGAGAGGACTCTGTGAAGAACTGCCTACCCCCCTCAAAGCTTCAAATGTAATCATGGCCCTCCTCTCCCTGGGCAGCTACCCTGAGAGGGCACTGGGACAGGTTGGCAGCTGATCCAGGAGCTCTGGGGAGCAGGCCTCTGCTGCATAAGGGCCTGCAAAGAAACCTACCCTGTATACCCTGGTCATCAGGGCAAAGCGGCCACAAAGCTCCCGGCGGGACAGTAGTGCCCTGATCCCAGCTGACCTAAGTTGTGCGGAGGCACACAGTGACCTGCTATCCAAGCTGCTGAACACAGTAGAGAGCGGTCTTCAACCACACTCACTCCAAGACTGAGTGTCTCTGACTCTCCACGCTAACACTGACCCATGCTGGAGGCAGGGTCAACAGCTCCCCACCACAGGCCCCGGGCTCGGCAACACTTGGCCAGCAGTGCAGACCTCGTATCAACTAAATTCTTGTGCGCTGACTCTGGAAGCAAACTCAACATCCAGCAGCACGTGATGAACACTTGCTCAAGTGTCTGTGTCACTTTGCTGGGGCTGGGGTGTGCACCTCAGAAATCCACACACTGAAAACTTAATCCTCACATTTTTGTTAAAGCATTTGGAAGTGGGGCCATTGGGAGATAATTAGGGTTAGACGAGGTAACGAGGAGAGGGGCCATCATGGTAGCTTTGTAAGAACAGAACATCTCAGCTGGAATGCTTGCTCTGTCTCTCCACCAGGCCCTCACCACATACTAGCAGCACCAGATTCATGGACTGCCAGCCTCTAAAGCTGTAAACCCAACATTTCCTTATTTATGACTAGGGATGTGTCACAGCGGCGTCTTAGGCATAATGGGCCCACACTAGCTCTTCTCCCAGCCCTGTTCATTAAAAATCAGTCCAACGGCTCCACTCTGCTGTAGCTGCCAAAACAAAGCGCCAGTGACCGGGCAGCTACACAGCAGACTCCGGGCTGAAGCAAAGGTGGGACTGGGAGATGGAGGAGTCGCTGGGGGGCCTCTTCCCAGTGCCCGAGAAGGCCAGTTCTAGGCTGCTCTACCATCCAGAAGCCAAGCTGCTGCTCCCGGTCAGTACATTTTCTATTGCTTCCTTCTGGGGTGTCTCTTCCAAACCCTCCCTTTTGTCTTTGGTTCTTTTGTTGCTGTTGTTTCAAAACAGGGTTTCCCTGTGTATCCTTGGCTGTCCTGGAACTCATTCTATAGACCAGGTTGGCCTCGAACTCACAGAGAACTGCCTGCCTCTGCCTCCTCTGCCTCCCGAGTGCTGGAATTGAAGATGGTACCACCACCACCACCTGGCTAACCCTCCCTTTTGTAAGGGCACTGTTCCTTAGGAATAGGACCCACCTGAAATCCTCATGGTATCATCTCCTGAAAGCCACTCTCTAAAGGAAGGTCACGATCCAAAGAACCAGGAGTCGGACCACAGCGTATCTTCCTTTTTTGCAGAGGGAACCACAATTCAACCCTACTAGTACAATATTCATGTTATAAAAACATCAAAATGACCTCATTATAATACCCCTAAAACTGGAAACTAGGGGATGGGAGATGGTTCTGTGGGTAAAGAGCCTACAAACAAAATAGGAGGACCTAACTTTGGCTCTCCAGCACCCACATAAAACCTGGATGTGGCGGCATTCTTCAAGGCTAGCACTGGCAGAGGGCCAGGCAGATCCCAAGAGGCTCACTGTCTCCAATGCAGCTGAAACAATCAGCTGCAGGTCAGTGAGAGAATCTGTCTCAAAAAATAAGGTGTGGCCGCCACACTTTCCCACGAGAAAGCACACACACAGATACACACATATGTGCACACACACACAAACTGGAAACTTGGGGCTGCAGAAATAGCCATATACCCCAGATTCCTATTCTTATGGCCACTTACACAGGAAAAGGAATTTCTACAGTTCATGGTGTAATGCCCAGGATTTCAGTTAAGCAGTTGGCCAGGGAAACAGATTATCTGAGGAACACTGGGATATTCCATGGGCCTGAGTAGGGACAGACTTACGCAGCATTCACAGTAACATGAAATAACGCCTGGAGAGGAATGAGCACCAAATGTTTTATAAGTTCATAGAACAACCCACCCCTCCCCCATTCCCCAAGAGCAGTCTGCAAACCCAGAGAAATCAAGCTGAATTTCTCTGTCTCAACCTCCACCCCTCTAACTGCTCACAGGATGTCCCAAAAGTCCAGCTGCACCCCTGATGCTCGTAAGAATTGTCAGAGCCAAGACACACCTTTAATCTCAGCACTTGGGAGGCAGAGGCAGGCAGGTCTACAGATCCAGTTCTAGGACAGCACGGCCTACACAGAGAAACTCTGTCTCAAAACAAACAAACCAACAACAACAAAAAAAAAAAAAAAAAAAAAAAACAGTATTGGGGTTACCCACTAAACTGATTCCCACCTGCTTCCTCACAAACTCTGGTTTTAAAAAACAAGATGGATGGTGATGGATGGGGTGACACACTCCAGATGTCAGCAGCCCCCACTCCATTAGTCTGTCCAGGTCCATCCACAGTCTATTCCAGGGCGCCCAGGACACCAAAATCAGCAGACAGTTAAGTCTCTCAGAGAAAAGAACTAAACATCCTGACCCACTCCGTTCTTCCCATGTGAGAGCAATCATCCTGACATTGCCTGCAGTCACACAGCACTCACAGCACCCCTTGTCCACGGCCCACACACACCCTTGTCCACATGGCCAACACAACTCCTTGTCCACACAGCCCCCACACATCCTTGTCTACATGGCCCACAGCACCCCTTGTCCAAACGGCCCATACAACACCTTGTCCACATGGCCCACACAACTCCTTGTCCACACAGCTCACAGGATCCCTCGTCTACATGGCCCACAAGACACCTTGTGCACATGGCACTTCCATATTACAAGCTCACATTTTGTTTTTTGAAACTTTCCTCAATTTCTTTTTTCAAACATTTTCAATCTATAGTTTACTAAAAGGAGGTGCAGCAACTCAGTAGATAGCTGCCTTCCACACACCTTTAATCCCAGTACTCAGGAGGCAGAGGCAGAGGCAGATCTCTGTGAGTTTGAGGCCAGCCTGGGCTACAGAGTGAATTCCAGGACAGCCAGGGCTGTTACACAGAGAAACCTTGTCTAGAAAAACAAACAAACAAACAAACAAAAAACAACAAAAAGCTAGCTGCCTTCTCCCACTAGGGGCCTACAGGAAGGATACAGGATAGGGCTCACTGGAGCTCCTGAATCCTGAACCGCACCAGAAGGAAGCTTCTTTATTAGGATGAAGAAGAAAATGAACAGTTAATGTGAGACCCCCCTCTGCACCCTAAGACTTTATTTCAAGGACAGCTGGTCAGAAGCAGAGCAGAGGAAGGTGGGAAGGAGCCAGCGCACTAAGACAGTCTAAAGGACCACACAGGACACATCACTGCTGCTACAATCTCACCTTGTCCTGTCCAGAAAGACTTGAAACTGCCTCTGTTGGGATCCACAGAGCCCTGTGCTGATGTGTGGTCACTGTATCCAGTGTGTAACCCGCACTGGAGAAAGAACACTGCCTATCTAGCTTACATGACCTGCAGATTTTCTGTGGTTTCAATATACCAAAGCCTCATGCTCACCGGTCAGCAGACCACAGAGTATGTGCTAGCAGGCAGTGCCAATCACCCTGAAACTGGCAAGCTGCACACCAACTGCCATCCCCCCTACACTGCTCTGACTCCCGCCACTCCCTCTCACTTAGTCATGGGAAGGAGTCAAGAGCAAAGGAAAACTGCATTCTAGCTTGTACTGTCTTGATGACAAAGTCAAACTCCTTTTGTAAATTCGTGACCTTTTATATTCATTGTCCTGCAAACTCCCTACCTTACACAACACTGACTGTTAATAACACAACACAGTTGTTCCCAATAGGACCCTCCCTGAGCCTGCCAATCTTGCTTTATGACCTGATTCTTGTCCTTGATGATCTTGACCAGACATTTCTGGTCACCTAGAGAAGGTCATGTCTGCTCTCTCTGGTCTAGTTATTTATTATCCCCTTGCAGGTAAGGAAAACTATGGAATTGAGAGCATGCACATTCCCTGTTCAGTCCATCACTAAGACTCAGTTGCTATGGGATGTCGTTCTGGATGCTGTGAATGTGTGTTGCTCTGATTGATTGATAAATAAAATGCTGATTGGCCAGTAGCCAGGCAGGAAGTATAGGTGGGATAAGCAGACAAGGAGAATTCTGGGAAGAGGAAGAGCAGAGTCAGGAGTCACCAGCCAGACACAGAGGAAGCAAGATGGCAAGGCAGAACTGAGAAAAGGTACCTAGCCATGTGGCTAAACATAGATAAGAATTATGGGTTAATTTAAATGTAAGAGCTAGTTAGTAATAAGCCTGAGCTAATGGCCATACAGTTCATAATTAATATAAGCCTCTGTGTATTTATTTGGGTCTCAGCGGCTGCAGACCAGGCAGGACACAGGAAAACTTCCAGCTCCATACTCAGCCCACTTCTTTCTTAGACTCGATACTCATTGTGAGCCCCGCCCAACACAATCCACATAATCTCTGCACTGATTAGAAGACATCTTGTTCACTATGAGTCCCCCTGGCTTCCTCCACCTCACCTAGTCATTTATGTATTCAAGTTAAGTGTTCCCTCAAAATCCATGACCACTCAGAATTCAGATGAGACCCACCCTGAAAAGCATATTTGTGGTGGTAATAAGGAATTTGAGATGAATGCATCCAAGATTCAAGGTAAACTCTAGTAATGGTCTTCTGAACTGAAGGAGTGAGACCATGTGAGGCCAGAATTGGGGTAAAGACAGACATGGGTGCAAGACAAGGAAACCAGGAGTGTGGTTATATTTTATTTGTGCTCTAAAATAAAGCATAAAATAAAGGTCAGGCAGTGGTAACACACACCTTTAATCCTAGCATTCGGGAGGCAGACATCATCGGGATCTCTGTGAGTTCAGGGCCAAACTGGAAACAGAGCCAGGCCTGGGGGCACATGCCTTTAATCCCAGCACTAGTTAACCATAGAGGTCTGGAGGTCTGTATAGACAGACAGGAAGTGATAGAACTGGGCAGAAAGAAGAAGTCATGTAGCTGGGCAGAGAGAGAAAGTGAGATGGCAGGGTATATAGGTGTGAGTACACAGGAAGTAGCTCTCTCTTGGGCTGAGGAGTTGGTGAGGTAAAAGCTGGTGGCAGGGGCTTGTTCTGTTCCTCTGATCTTTCAGCTTCACCCCAAAATCTGGCTCCAAGTTTTTACTTATAAGATCATTTAGCAATTCTAGTTGCGTAAGAGCCACTAACAAGTGGAAGATGGAAAGAAGATTGTCCTGAACAATTGTGGGGGCCCAAATTACTCAAGGTCAGAGAATTTGAGCTTGCTTTACCCAGCAGGGCTGCATAATGGGATGATTTCGCCACAGGCGTGGTCACCAGGTGTTTGGAAGGGTCTGCACTTGGCTGTGCGGTGTGCTTTGATCTTGCAAGGGGGAGGTCTTTTGCCTCTCCCCTTGGCATTGGATAAAAGCCCTTTGGAATAAAGGAGAAGGTGGCTGGGTATTGACCCTGGGCCCTCCCGAAACTCTCTTGTGTCTAGCTATCTTGCTATCTAATACTTCCTCATTCCTCTTTCCTCCTCCCAAGAACCCTTCGACAGGTTGGAGCTGGATTCCAACACACTCTCCCGAACCATTTCCAAACTGTGGACATTACGACTCACTGTCTGTACTGCCACCTCCCAGACCTGTGGGAAGATACATTTGTGTGGCACCACGAGTCCTACAAGACTCAGATATGATTTTCTGACTCATTTTCTGTCCATAGTGAGTCACAGATTTCTACTCTGTCCATGCTTGTCTCATTGCCCCGCACTAGGCCACTGGAGAGCCTTCAGACTGCCCCTGAGTGCTGTCAACACACCCACTGTTTCAGACCTCTGACCCCACTCTCTACCCCAAGAACATGTTCCAGGCTCGGCTTGGTCTTCCCTGTCATGGTCTATCTTCAGCCATCCCTCCAAGGCAATCCAGCTCCTTTAATGTGTACTAGGGTTTAGAGCAATAAAGATTGGGAACCAGGAACACTCAGTCGTAATGAGGTGCCAAGAACAGCTGTTATGAAAAAAAAAAATGAACATGGTTTAAAAACTATGGTCTGCTATTGAATGTTACATCTAGTGTGCTTACATAGGAGTCGTGAGTCATACTGACACCTCCAATTCCAACCCACTCCCCCAGATCGCCCCTGCCTTCCCCCATTGTGCATGTGTATCCCCACTCATCCTGCAGAGAGATGCCCTGCTGCAGCCCTGAGCACGCTTCCCATTCACTCAGTCCTGCCGTTTATACAAAGTGCCAGTTCCCAATGGAAACCTATGCTACTGAGGTGAAGGCCGGGTGTGTTTGCAGATGGTATTTGGTTTTCCCCATCCGCTGAGGCTACACAATCAAAGCATCATTGACAGGAACTAAGGGTCTCTCTCCTGGACCCCAATGGTGTCCAATCACCATTTGTAATAAGACTTGCCTACCTACTGGCATTCAGTTCTAGTTTCCTGGACCTCTTCGGGACTTACTTTTACATTCTCCAAAAGTATTTGTTTGTTTGATTGTCTGTTTTAAAACAGGATCTCTCTACACAGTCCTTGCTGTCCTCGAACTCACTATATAGATTAGGCTGGCCTCAAAATCAGAGATTGATCTGCCTCTGCCTCTGCCTCTGCCTCCCTGGTGCTGGGATTAGAGGCATGCACTGGACTCTAATATTTTAGAATTTAGTTTGAATGAGCAGAGCTTCAACGTGTTCTGAAAGGCAAAGCATACAAAGAGTTGAAGAATACACTGAGAACAGAAGGAAAGTCTCTGAACACAATACAGGCTGAAAGGTTTCCCTCCAAGATCAGAACAAAACAGGGTGTCTTCTGTGGACCCATGTTCAGCACAGTGGTGGAACAATTAGAGTGAATACATAAATAAGGGAGAAGTACAGTTGTCTGTCTGCAGCTGACTAATACGATCCTATAGAGAGGCTAAGATCCACAGATGAGCAAATAAATTCTGCAAATTCACAGAAAAAAAATCAGTCTGTATAAGCTAACTTCTATACACTTACTAATAACAAATAACACACACATAAAAAAGGAAATTAAGAAAGCAATTTCAATTATAATAACACCCAAAAAAGAGAGAAAAAACTTAGGCATTTGTTTGTTAACTGTGGAAGCAAAATACTCGAAAGATTGCAGACTATAAAACATTGATGAATGAAATGAAAGACTTAAATAATCTGTGTTTATGAACTGAAGGCAACACTGTAAGGAAACCAATACTACTGAACACAACCCACAGAGTCAATGCATTCCCCATCAAATCCCAGCTGGCCACATGTGGTAAGGGCATCTGCCATAAGGCCAGTGATGTATTTTTTACGTTAAATAATTTTTAATTTAAATAGTCACATGCACTTGGAAGTTCCTATATTCCGCAGCATAAAAGGTACAAAGAGTTAAAGCCAAAATATTTCTGTAATTTAACGGTACATCCAGTTAGCTGTCCTTCCAGGAGGACGTGGAAGCCATTAGGCTGGGGGTATTGGTGATGGCGGGGGAGCCCTCCCCACCTCCTGGAGGTTCTGGGCAGCAGCCACATTCTCCTGATAACATCTCAGAAGTGGCAGAGTGCTTACTGAAGCTCATTCCAACACAATTAAACGCACACACACTTCCCATTGGGGCTTAAGACCTTCGAGAGGCCAAGCTACTTAGTTGAATTAGGCTCATTTTTTTTTTCTGTAATTATTTCCTTCCCTTTGGTTTTCTGATGGGGGGGTGCTATCAGAATTAGAACTTAAAGAAAACACCCCCAGAAATCTCATCAGTGAGCTAACCAAACTAAAAACAATCCTACTTGAAAAGTGTTATGAAAACCTTCAACATGGTCCAACCAACTGCTCCTTGGCCACTCTGTCAATATAACTCCCAACAGATTACACCCTAGACAGCTTTTATGAGCACTGCACATGTAAGCAGAGCTGTGCCGCCCTCGTTTCCAACTTGGCAGGCTCTTCAACAAAACCAAATAAATACATGCTAGGCAAAAAAGGGCCTCTGGAGCACCAGTCGGCTGCCGCCATAATTCGTGGGCTGCAGCTCCTCCAGTTACTTTGATTTTTTTTAAGTCCCAAACTGGAGAGGTTACACCACCCACTGGGCCCCTCAATGGGACTAGTGGATCAATGGAATGGTGCAAACCTAAGACCCCCAAAGCCACAGTGGCCAAATGTCCTTTTTACCCAACAGCCCTTTCCACAAAATGACTAGTAACTACACAGCCTAGAAAAACATAACCCTGGCTCTGCTGTGAAACCCTGTGTGTTAGGCATTGGGGAGTGGGGTCCCCTCCAGGCAGTCACTGGAGTTCCTCAAGAAGGAAACAGCCTCACAAAGAGCAGTCCCAGCCAGGGAATCCCGATTAGGGTGCAGCAAAGCAACCCAGTGATCACCAACGGGTAGTAAGGAACAGTGTCTATCACTATTTCCTCTCCAGGTCCCCAGACAACCCGCAGATAAATACCGGGAGACCTATGTCACCTTAGGGGACACTCCATGAACCTTCAGGCAGGCATAACATTTGGTAGTAGTGGTTATAACCAGTGTCCCCTAATGACACCTTCCCATACTGGTCTACCCCACAACTCACTTTAAAGGAGAGTCAGTTCCGGGTTGAAATACCTCCCAAGAGGATTCACCTCCCCTCCCAGTCAAAGGAGCCAACCCCTGAGTATCCCATTTCCTTCAGAAAAAGGTATCTCCCAAAAAAGGCCTGCATGAAGTGCGGCTCCGTCAGTGCGGGCTGCTCAGTCCCCCAGGCAAGGACGAGGCTGTTTAAGCGGACGAGAGAGAGAACCTCAGTTCAGAGAGAGCCTCAGTGCCAGTCCCACAAACACCAATGACAGCTAGGCTCCAAGCAGACAACAGGCACAGCGTTCTCCAATACAAACAGAGACTCCACTCCGCTGCTTCCTTCCGTAAGTCTGCAGAGGACCCTCGTCAAAACGGCTCCCAGAAATGCACAGTTTTAAGGCAGCGCTTTTGTTTTTGTTTTTCCTCCCCATGCAAAAATACCAAGCAGAATTCTTGTTGGCTTTCTAACCGGACCAGGTGAACTAAATCAAGTGCAGCCACGAGACTGGGGATGTAGCTCAGTGGTAGAGTGCCAACCTAACAGGCACGAGGCCCAGGGTTCTGGCTCCCCAGGAGGAAAGGAACGTTTGCGGCTGTTTTGTTTTAAATGAGACCTGGTTGATCGAACCCCTTCACTGGCACTGTATGTGCCACAGGGGTCCACGATGCCCAGCTTCTCAAGGTGACAATCTTCTCCTCTGGATGACAGGGCTCAACCTGAAACTGTTATTAAACACTGCAAAGTTCCAAATGTGTAGCTCTTCCTCGCTTGGTGCTCTGCCATAATAAGAAAAACATGTTGAACTATGTACACAAGTCTTTTCTGTTTCCACCGTCTTCTTACATGAGATGATCTCATGTCTTCTCTTCTAAAAGACTGTCCTTGGGTACTGTGGCCACCAGTCCAGGGATCTGGGCCAGGAGAAAACGGGGTCCCGCCAAAGTGAGTGGCAGGAGAAGAATAAAGCTCATCACTCCTGCCCTCCCGAACTCTGAGTAGAGGCCCAGAGCAGGTACTTGTGTCCTTAGGGAATGGAGTCTTCCTATAACAATATGGGATAAGAACATCCACCCTTTAAAAATAACCTTTCCATATTTTTACATCCCAAATCATTTCAAGTACAGAACTCCCCAATTGTTGAGACTCACTCCTTGACAACAAAAAAGATCTCAAGCAACCAAATTTTCTGTAATAATTTCCCTATCTCTCTCTCTTTCTCTCTCTCTCTCTCTCTCTCTCTCTCTCTCTCTCTCTCTCTCTCTCTGTGTGTGTGTGTGTGTGTGTGTGTGTGTGTGTGTGTGTGTTCTGTCGACTTAACTAGCAAGCAATCCAGAAAGAAGAGAAACACGGCCTACTCTTTCTGTAGATGGTAGTTTCACTTTACTAGCAAAGAAAAATTACTTCCACATAAGGCTCAAAAAAAAAAAAAGGAAAAAGAAGGAGAGAAAGAAAACCCCTCTGATGGCTTTCCTTTCCTCCAGAGTGCAGGCGGATCTCCACCTGTGACGGTGATGCTCCAACTGCTACATCCCTCGAACTGCTACATCCCTCCAACTGCTACATCCAAAATGAGGGCAGACATTGCTGTTCTGGTTACAAACTTGATTTTAAGCAACCAAGGCTTCATGCTCCTTCATCGCATCAGACCTCGCCAGAGCAGATCCATCCCTCGCCCATCTCAAGGTGCCCCAGGCTGAAGGATTAGCAGGGGCCTCATGGCTACCAGCAAAGGCCGAAATTCCTGTGGAGGCGACCAGTTTACGAAACCCTAGTTTCAAAAGAAATTCTTGATGGTAGATTAAGAGGGAATTCTTGCAAGGGGCAGTTTGGTAGTGACATTAATTTAGGATATGCTCCACGCTCTCATCCTGCACCCAGCGGCTCCTGCCTTTGTGGACAGAGGTACCAATGCAAATCAAGTCATCAGAAACGCTGGACGCCATCAGCATCAGCTTAAGCCCTAAGGCCCCCTGGAAAAGCTGCTCATCATTTCTCTCCTCCCTTGGGCCCCATAAGAGAAAGCGCCCTGCACAGCAGGACTCGAGAAGAGCCCGGAACCCTGCTGCCTGCCCCTGCTCCCTAATTCTCACCTGCTTGCAGGAACGCTGGCGGCCGGGGGACAGTAAGGCAGCTGTCCCAGCATGGCGCACCTCACGGAAATTTAAACTTCTTGAGCCCCTGATCCTCCTGAGCCTTCCCTCACCCAAGCCAGCAGGGTGCGGGGATTCAGGCCGCAAACCTGCGGGCCAATCGATGCTCTGGAGTTAGCACTGGAAGGATCATCTCCATCTCCTCAGGCCACCACAATCATTTCTGCCCAAGTATTCTCCAAAACACTCTGTGCTTATTGACGGGGTCTCCTGAGTCCTAACCAAGCACGCACAGAATCCCCAGAGGAGAAGGAAACTCCACGCGGGGTGCGGGGGGGGGGGGCGGGGGGGCGACTCTCCTTTCCGCCGCGCAGTATCGTGTCCTGGGGGCCAAGCCCCCACTACTCAGGGCTCGCCAAACACCACTTTGGCAAACAATTACAACAAAAGGAAAACCAAGACCTTCGACCATGTGTCCCCCACTGCCCCTGGGAAAAAGAGTAACTCTCATCTGAGGGCGAGGTACAAGGGATGCATGTGCATTGGAAGGGTGACCTGGGAAGAATCGATGGAGTCCCGGACTTGGGACACACGGAGCACGTCTATGGATGCACATCCCGACTGGGACGCACTTTCGAAAAGCTCCCTGCTGCTGCCCATCCCGGCCTGTGGAAACACTTAGTGGTCCCTAGAGCGCATCTCATTGGAACCAGCCCCAGGCGACTAAGGACACGGGCCCAAGCTGGCGCCGAGCGCGCAGAGTATGGCCTTGCCTGGCGCCCCTCGATCGGGATCACCGGCGCCCACGAGGCGGCCGGTAGAGAGCGGCGGAGGATCGGGCGATGCTCGGAGTGCGCACGCAGGGTCCTTACCTGCGGTCCAGGGTGTCCAGAGCAGGAGTGCCGCGGCCGTCCAGACTGTCCGGGCGCACAGAGGCGCGCGCCTCGGCCGCGCCCAGCCCCGAGCCATGCTGCGGGCCATGGGTGCTCGGTCGCCTGCTGCGCGCTCGGCCTTTGGGTTTCGGGCCGGGGCGCCTCCGCCCCTCCGCGCCACACGTCCGCGCTTTCCTCCCCCGCGCTTCCCAAGCTGGTTCCCTTCGAAGGCCACTCTGCCGTCCCTTTCTCTCTGTCCCGATGAGCCGCTCGGCTGCGGAGGCTCCGGAGAGCGGGCTCGGGCGTCCGGCCGGCGGCCGGGACGAGCGCGGGGGGCGGAACGCGGGCGGGCGCGCAGGAGGCAGGGTCCCCGGCTCGCCCGCCCCGATGGGCAGAGAGGCCGGCACCGGCGCCCTCTGCCGGAGCGACTCGAGGGCGGCGACCCCAGCGCGCGGGAAGGAGCCCTGTCCGCCCCCGCGTCCAAGGAGCTGCCTGCTACATCTGCCTTCCCGCCAGCGCCTCCGGACCTTTAGGCACAAAGGTGGAGCCTCTGGTTCATCCACTCTCCCAGGTACCCGAAACTGTTGCCACCCACCATTAGAGGCCTGGAAACCTGAGGACCTGGGTCACAAATCAGAAACTAGGCAACACTTAACCAAGTCAACCTCACCTCCATGAGAACTCAGTTACCAGGTCTTCAAAATCCCAGGCAGGGATGCATGAGAGGTGAGGTGTGGACTTCGCAGAGATGTTCCAGAAAATAACCGGCCAGGTCCTAACAGGCGCCCTGCCAAGTCCCTCAGGGACAATCAGGACCCTCCAAAAAATGAACAAAAACTGCGAGTGCAGCAGCAAGGAGGCTGCCCGCGCGCCTGAGGGCAATGGTATCTGAAGTCCCAGTGGCCTGTAGTTTACTGTTGAAAGTAAATCGTGTCTTTTTACACATAAAGAGCAGAATGCTATTTGTTCTCTGCAGAATCCCCCAAAACATGAAAACATAATTTGCTTCATTTATAAAAAGACATTTGTACGCAATTCAGATCGCATGCTTTCTTGATTATTCTTTCTTTTGCTTAGCACATGCACAGATCTGGTCCTCTTGTTTGGAGCTGGGGAAATGTCTTTGTTTTTTCTCTCTTGGAGATAGCATTTGGAATCGCCTTCCTCTCCCTTGTTTGCTTTGAGCTGTTTAAGTAATTACCAGCTGACCAGTGTTTGCTGGGACTCCAGTCCCGGTTAACTGGGGTGAGGGAACAAGGTCTGTGAGCTTGCTCTCCTGAAAATGACCCTCACAACCTCAGGCATGGCATAAAATGAGTGCTGTGGTCTGTTCACAAAAAGCCTGAGCTGGCCCTGACCCCACACTCCAGCCCGATTTGGTTGGGGAGCATTTCTCCCAGTTCCAGTCTTCGCTTTAATGGGCTTTATGGGGGGTCGATTGTAGCCTACCAGGGGCTACTTGGGAGAAGATGCCATGCCATCCCTGGCCAGACCATCTCTCTTCAAGCATGGGTCAAAGGTTGCCAGAGGTGTATCTTTAGAGTTTTCCTCTTTTCACCTTAAGTATCCCTTTAGAATAAGCCAAGTCTAAGAGTTGACTTGGAGCACTCAAGTGTGTGTGTGTGTGTGTGTGTGTGTGTGTGTGTGTGTGTGTGTTCATGCACGTGTAATCACCTCCATGTGTTTTGTGTGGAGGCTGCAAGTCAACAGGTTCTTTCTCTATTGCCTGCCCCTTATCTTGTGAGGACAGTCTCTCACCGAACCTGTAGCTTGCCGTTTTAGCAAAGTCCCTGGATGAATCTGTCTCTGCCCATCCTCTGCCACCCTCTTGTTCCTCTTGCCCCGGTGCTGGAGTGACAGATGCACACCTGGACACAGCTCTCACCTGGATGCTGGTGAGTCTGACTAAGTCTTCACACTCACACAGCACTGTGAACACTGAGCCTCTGTCCAGCCAGGACCAATCCCACTGTTCGGACTTAGGGAGACCAGACGGGGCTGC